>NC_057801.1:454468350-454705626 GCF_018294505.1 Triticum aestivum
TATGCATCAAACAACTTCAAATTCATAATATTCAATCCAACACAAAGAACTTCAAAGAGTGCCCCAAGATTTCTATCGGAGAAACAAGGACGAAAACATGCATCAACCCCTTGTCATAGATTACCCCAATGTCACCTCGGGAATCCGTGAGTTGAGAGCCCAAACATACATCAAGTGAATCAATAGAACACCCCATTGTCACCACGGGTATCCCACGTAAGACATACATCAAGTGTTCTCAGATCCATAAAAGTATTCAATCCGACAATAGTGAAACCTCAAAGGTAAAACTCAATTCATCACAAGAAGATAGAGAGGGAGAAACACCATATGATCCAACCAAAGCTCGTGGTACATCAAGATCATGCCAAATCAAGAACACGAGAGAGAGAGAGAGAGAGAGATCAAGCACATAGCTAATGGTACATACCCTATACCCCGAGGGTGAACTACTCCCTCCTTGTCAGGGAGACCGCTGGGATGATAAAGATGGCCTCCGGTGATGATTTCCCCCTCCAGCAGGGTGCTGGAACAGGGTCCCGATGGGTTTTTCGTGGCTACAGAGGCTTGTGGCGGTGGAACTTCCGATCTAGGGTTCTTTTCGGGGGTTTTGGTATTTATAAGAATTTTTGGTGTTGGTCTCACGTCCAGGGGGTGCCCGAGGGGCCCACAAGCCTGGAGCTAGCGCTTGATACATCTCCGTCGTATCTATAATTTTTTATTGTTTCATGCCAATATTCTACAACTTTCGTATACTTTTGGCAACTTTTTATACTATTTTTTGGACTAACATATTGATCCAGTGCCCAGTGCCAGTTCCTGTTTGTTGCATATTTTTTGTTTTGCAGAAAATCCATATCAAACAGAGTTCAAACGCGATAAAAACTTACGGATATTTTTTTGGTATATATGTGATTTTGGGAAGAAGAATCAACGTGAGACGATGCCTGAGGGGGCACAAGGCAGGGGGCATGCCCCAGGGGGTAGGGCGCGCCCTGGACCCTTGTGGCCACCCCGTAAGGTGGTTGGTGCCCTTCTTCGGCTACAAGAAAGCTAATATCCTAATAAAAATCATGTTAAAATTTTATCCCAATTGGAGTTAGGGATCTTCGGGAATTTAAGAAATGGCAAAAGTCTAGAATCTGGGAGCGCATAAACAGAAGGAAACAGAGGGAGAGATCCAATCTCGGAGGGGCTCCCGCCCCTCTGCTGCCATGGAGGCCATGGACCAGAGGGGAAACCCTTCTCCCATCTAGGGGGGAGGTCAAGGAAGAAGAAGAAGGAGGGATCTCTCTTCCCTCTCTCCCGGTGGCACCGGAACGCTGCCGGGGCCATCATCGCAACGGCGATCTACACCAACAACATTGCCGCTGTCATCACCAACTCTCCCCCCCTCTATGCAGCAGTGTAACATCTCTTTTACCCGCTGTAATCTCTACTTGAACATGGTGCTCAATGCTATATATTATTTCCCAATGATGTATGGCTATCCTATGATGTTTGAGTATATCCATTTTGTCCTATGGGTTGATTGATGATCGAGATTGGTTTGAGTTGCATGCTTTATTATTGGTGTTGTCCTATGGTGCTCTCTGTGTCGCACAAGCATGAGGGATCCCTGCTGTAGGGTTTGCAATATGTTCATGATTTGCTTGTGGTGGGTGGCGTGAGTGACAGAAGCACAGACCCGAGTAAGTAGGTTGTTTGCGTATGGGAATAAAGAGGACTTGATACTTTAATGATATGGTTGGGTTTTACCTTAATGATCTTTAGTAGTTACAGATGTTTGCAAGAGTTCCAATCATAAGTGCATATGATCCAAGAAGAGAAAGTATGTTAGCTTATGCCTCTCCATCATACAAAATTGCAATGATAATTACCGGTCTAGTTATCGATTGCCTAGGGACAAATAACTTTCTCATGACAAAAAGCTCTCTACTAAAACTAACCTAGTTGTTTATTTATCTAAACAGCCCCTAGCTTTTATTTACGTGCTCTTTATTATTTTGCAAACCTATCCTACAACACCTACAAAGTACTTCTAGTTTCATACTTGTTCTAAGTAAAGCGTGCGTAGAGTTGTATCGATAGTCGGTAGAACTAGAGGGAATATTTGTTCTACCTTTAGCTCCTCGTTGGGTTCGACACTCTTATTTATCAAGAAAGGCTACAAATGATCCCCTATACTTGTGGGTTATCAAGACCTTTTTCTGGCGCTGTTGCCGAGGAGCGATAGTGTGGGGTGGATATTCTCGTGTGTGCGTGTTTGCTTTATCACTAAGTAGATTTTATTTACTGTTCTAAGTTGTTTTATATCTTTAGTTATGGATATGGAACACGAAATACCAAAAAAATAGTTGCACTTGCTACTCATGGAGATGGGAACCTCCTAAAACCCTCGATGCTCATTACGTGAAAGATATTATGCACTACTTTAATAATCCTGAGAAAAGCCCATTCAATTATATAATGGGAGACACGTTGGATCAACGTGAATACTTTAGGTATTATCGCTTGACACAAAAGGGGAAACTGTTATGGGATCAAATTCATATATTGCATTTGTATGCTCGGGAACTATGCTTGAGATATGATTATACTTGTTGCTCTAGGATAAAGGCTCCATACCTTCCCTTTTCAAGTAAATTTAATGGTAATAAAACCTTGGCTTCTTATGCTAATTGGTATATATGATTACTATGATGTGGAACGAATAGAAGAATTCATTGCTTTTAAGGGTGCTTATGAAATTGAATCTTTGTTTGAAAAGTGTGAAAATCTTGATGATGTTGTTTACAGACCTGAATATTATGCTATACTTAAATATTGCTATGAGAATTCTGAATATAATTCCGATATTGATGCGTTTATTGAGAAAGTCTCTGCTGTCCAAGAAGAGAGTAATATTTTGCATCAATCTATGGAAGAAGGAATTGATGACACTGTGAACTCATTGGATGAAAAAGATGACGAGGAGAGCGAAGAACAAAAGGAGGAAGAGCGGATTAGCTACCCGTGCCCACCTTCTAATGAGAGTAACTCTTCAAATCATACATTGTTTAATTTCCCTTCGTGCTTACCGAAGGATGAATGCTATGATAATTGCTATGATCCCTTTGATTCATTTGAAATATCCCTTTTTCATAAACTTGATGCTTGCTATGCTTGTGGCCAAGATTCCAATATGAATTATGCTTATGTAGATGAACTTGCTATAGTTCCTTATGTTAAGAATGAAATTGTTGCTATTGCACCCAGACATGATAGTCCTATTATCTTTTTCAATTCTCCCAACTACACTATATTGGAGAAGTTTGCGCTTATTAAGGATTATATTGATGGGTTGCGTTTTACTACTACACATGATGATTTTGATAAATTTAATATGCATGTGCTTGCTACTCCTACTTGCAATTATTATGGGAGAGGAACTACATCTCCGCCTCTCTATGTTTCCAATACGATAAAATTGCAAGAGACTATGCTATGTATTGGCCTTTACTTGATGTGCATGAATTGTACTTTTATGGCATGCCGATGCATAGGAAGAGAGTTAGACTTAGTTGTTGCATGATATATGTTACTTTGTGCTCACTACTAAATCACAAATCATTGTTAATTAAAATTGGCTTTGATATACCTTGGAAACTGGGTGGATCCATTACTTGAGCATTATATGCCTAGCTTAATGGCTTTAAAGAAAGCGCTGCCAGGGAGACAACCTGGAAATTTTAGAGACTCATTTGTTTCTGTTGAGTGCTTTTAAAAAGTTTAAAAACAAAAAATAAAGTGGGAACCTAATCTTTTTCAAAAAGAAAAGTGAAAGTGAGAACGACAAACACCGTTGAAGTGGGGGCGTCCTTGAACTTTGTTCATGCCCATGAAACTTTGTGAATCTCGATTACAGAAACTTTTCAACAAAAATAATTATCCCCTTGTACAAATCCCTTTTATTATAAAAATAATGTGCGAATATTTACCTTTAGGATGTTTAGATTGCTTGTTTGGTTTGTGTAGTGGAAAAACAGAAACTTTGTCTGTAGCGCATGAATTTACAATTTTTACTGGGACGTCGAATGTTTCTGAAAATTTTACACAATACTTCTATGAAATTTTTTATTTTGTCCTAATTTTTCAGAATTTTTGGAGTTACAAAAGTATGGTAGATGGTCGGATTGGTACATACTGTCTTGTTTAAGACAGATTTTGATTTTGATGCATTGTTTTGCTAGTTTAGATTAAACTATCAATTTTATCGGTGGTATAAGCCATAGAGAAGTTAATACATTAGCTACAATCCAAAACAAAATATGAATGGGTTTGCAACAGTACTTAAAGTGGTGATTTGTTTTATTATACTAACGTATCTCATGAGGGTTTTGTTAAGTTTTGTGTGATTGAAATTTTCAAGTTTTGGGTGAGATCACGATGGACGAAGGAATAAGGAGTGGCAAGAGCCTAAGCTTGGGGATTCCCGAGGCACCGCAAGGTAATATTCAAGGACTCCCAAGCAACTAAGCTTGGGGATGCCCCGGAAGGCATCCCCTCTTTCTTCTAATGATCCTGGTAATTTTACTTGGAGCTATTTTTATTCGTCACATGATATGCATAAATCTTGGAGCGTCATGTGCCTTTTTATTTTTATTTTAATAAATGCACCATGTTGGTATGATATAGTCCTTGGTTGGTTTATAGAATGTTCTTTGCACTTCACTTAAACCTTTTGAGTATGGCATTATAGAATGCTTCATGTGCTTCACTTACATCATGTGAAGTTTGGATTGCCTGTTTCTCTTCACATAGAAAACCGCCATTTGTAGAATGCTCTTTTGATTCACTTATATTTTTTAGAGCATGGGCATATCTTTTGTAGAAAGAATTAAACTCTCTTGCTTCACTTAAATCTATTTAGAGAGTCAACAGGAATTGGTCATTCACATGGTTAGCCATAAAATCCTACATAAAACTTGTGGATCACTGAATGTGATATGTTGGATTCCTTGCAATAGTTTTGCAATATAAAGATGGTGATATTAGAGTCATGCTAGTCAGTACTTGTGGATTGGTAAGAATACTTGTGTTAAAGTGTGTGATTCATGTAGCATGCATGTATGGTGAACCATTATGTAACGAAGTCGGAGCATGATTTATTTATTGATTGTCATCCTTTGTGTGGAGTTCAGGATGGCGTGATGGTTAACTCCTACCAACCCTTCCCCTAGGAGCATGCACGTGGTAGTTTGTTTTGATTGCTAATAGACTTTTGCAATGATTATGTGAGTTCTTTATGACTAATGTTGAGTCCATGGATTATACGCACTCTCACCCTTCCACCATTGCTAGCCTCTCTAGTACCGCGCAACTTTCACCGGTGCATTAAACCCACCATATTCCCTTCCTCAAAACAGCCACCATACCTACCTATTATGGCATTTCCATAGCCATTCCGAGATATATTGCCATGCAACTTCCACAATTCTGTTTTATTATGACACGCTCCATCATTGTCATATTGCTTTGCATGATCGTAAGATAGCTAGCGTGATGTTTTCATGGCTTGTACGTTTTTTGATGACATTGCTACGCTAGATCATTGCACATACCGGTACACCGCCGGAGGCATTCATAAAGAGTCATACTTTTGTTCTAGTACCTAGTTGTAATATTGAGTTGTAAGTAAATAAAAGTGTGATGATCATCATTATTAGAGCATTGTCCCAGTGAGGAAAGGATAATGGAGACTATGATTCCCCCACAAGTCGGGATGAGACTCCGGACAAAAAAAGAAGCCCAAAGAAAGGGGAGAAAAAAGAGAGAGAGAAAAACAAAAAATGAGAGAATAAGAGAGAAGGGAGAATGTTACTATCCTTTTCCACACTTGTGCTTCAAAGTAGCACCATGTTCCTCATGATAGAGAGTGTCCTATTTTGTCACTTTCATATTTTACTAGTGGGAATTTTTCATTATAGAACTTGGCTTATATATTCCCATGATGGGCTTCCTCAAATGCCCCAGGTCTTCATGAGCAAGCAAGTTGGATGCACACCCACTTAGTTTACTTTTGAGCATTCATACACTTATAGTTCTAGTGCATCCATTGCATGGCAATCCCTACTCACTTGCATCGATATTGATTGATGGGAATATCCATGGCCCATTAATTTGCCTAGTTGATGTGAGACTATCTCCTTCTTTTTGGTCTTCTCCACAACCACCATATTCTATTCCACCTATAGTGTTATGTCCATGGCTCACGCTCATGTATTGCATGATAGTTGAAAAGGTTTGAGAATACTAAAGTATGAAACAATTGCTTGGCTAAAACTGGGGTTATGCATGATTTAAATACTTTGTGTGGTGAAGATGGAGCATAGCCAGACTATATGATTTTGTACGGATAACTTTCTTTGGCCATGTTATTTTGAGAAGACATGATTGCTTTATTAATTAGTATGCTTGAAGTATTATTGTCTTAATGTCAAATGATAGACTATTGGTTTGAATCACTCGTGTCTTAATATTCATGCCCTGATTAGATTATATGATCAAGATTATGCTAGGTAGCATTCCACATCAAAAATATCTTTTTTATCATTTACCTACTCGAGGACGAGCAGGAATTAAGCTTGGGTATGCTGATACGTCTCCATCATTTATCTACAATTTTTATCATTTATCTACAATTTTTGACTGTTCCATGCCAATATTCTACAACTTTCATATACTTTTGGTAACTTTTTGTACTATTTTTAGGACCAACATATTGATCCAGCGCCCAATGCCCAGTGCCAGTTCGTGTTTGTTGCATATTTTTTGTTTCGTAGAAAATCCATATCAAACGGAGTCCAAACGCGATAAAAACTTATGGATATTTTTTGGAATATATGTGATTTTTGGGAAAAAGAATCAACGCGAGACGATGCCTGAGGGGGACACAAGGCAAGGGGCACGCCCCAGGGGTTAGGGCGCGCCCTGGAACATTGTGGCAACCCCGTAAGGCGGTTGGTGCACTTCTTCGGCTGCAAGAAAGCTAATATCCAGATAAAAATCGTGTTAAAATTTCAGCCCAATCGGAGTTATGGATCTCCGGGAATTTAAGAAACGGTGGAAGGCCAGAATTTGGGAGCGCATAAACAGAAGGAAACAGAGGGAGAGATCCAATCTCAGAGGGGCTCCCGCCCCTCCACCGTCATGGAGGCCATGGACCAGAGGGGAAACCCTTCTCCCATCTAGGGGGGAGGTCAAGGAAGAACAAGAAAGGAGGGGGGCTCTCTCCCCTTCTCTCTCGGTGGCGCCGGAAGGCCGCCGGGGCCATCATCGTGACGGCGATCTACACCAACAACTTCGCCGCCGTCATCACCAGCTCTCTCACCCTCTATACAGTGGTGTAACCTCTCTTTTACTCGCTATAATCTCTACTTGAACATGGTGCTCAACACTATATATTATTTCCCAATGATGTATGGCTATCCTATGATGTTTGAGTATATCCGTTTTGTCCTATGGGTTGATTGATGATCAAGATTGGTTTGACTTGCATGTTTTATTATTGGGGTTGTCCTATAGTGCTCTCCGTGTCGCGCAAGCGTGAGGGATCACCAATGTAGGGTTTGCAATATGTTCATTATTTGCTTATGGTGGGTGGCGTGAGTGACAGAAGCACAGACCCGAGTAAGTAGGTTGTTTGCGTATGGGAATAAAGAGGACTTGATACTTTAATGCTATGGTTGGGTTTTACCTTCATGATATTTAGTAGTTACGGATGTTTGCTAGAGTTCCAATCATAAGTGCATATGATCCAAGCAGAGAAAGTATGTTAGCTTATGCCTCTCCCTCATACAAAATTGCAATAATGATTACTGGTCTAGTTACCAATTGCCTAGTGACAAATTACTTTCTCATGATAAAAAGCTCTCTACTAAAACTAACTTAGTTGTTTCTTTATTTAAACAACCCCTAGCTTTTTTTACATGCTCTTTATTATCTTGCAAACCTATCCTACAACACCTATGAAAGTGCGTCATATCGACTAGAGGGGGGTGAATAGGCGATTTTTATGAATTCTTCACTAAGGAATTTGCAGATGAGGAAATTCCTAAATGAAGAAATACTTGCAGCGGAAATAGTACTCAAAAGTAAACATAGCAGAACACAAGCATAGTCATCATGATCAAATGAAGACAAGCACAGAGTACAGAAAGCGTAAGCACATGATAACACAGGATGAAGACGGACAGACTGAAGAAATTGAACTGAGGAAATTGAGAAAGTCTTCAGTCAAAGTCTTCAAACAGATATGAACAAGCACACAACAACTAAAATGAGAAAATGAAAGAGTTGACGAAATAGAACCAGTAAGCTTGGTGAAGACAATGATTTGGTAGACCAGTTCCAACTGCTGCCTCAGTTGTACGTCTAGTTGGAGCGGCTAGGTAATTAAACCTGAGGACACACAGTCCCGGACACACAGTCCTCATCATATTCTCCTTGAGCTAAGGTCACGCAGACCTCGCCCAATCACTCGTGGTAAGTCTTCAGGTGACTTCCAAACCTTCACAGACTAGGTCACTCGGTGATCGACAATTCCTCTTGGATGCTCTAGACCATGACGCCTAACCGTCTGGAAGAAGCACAGTCTTCAAAGGTAACAAGCGTCGGATCCACGCAGTATCAATCTCTTCAGTGATGCTCAATCACTTTGGGTTATAGGTGTGTTGGGTTTGGATTTTCCTCACTTGATGATTTTCGCTCAAAGTCCTCGGAGGATGGGATGCTCTCAAATGACAAGTGTCAGTTTCTCTCGGAGCAGCCAACCAGCTAGTGGTTGTAGGCGGCGGCTATTTATAGCCTAGGGAACAGCCTGACATGATAAGACATAAATGCCCTTCAGTGATATGACTGTTAGATGGGTAGATATTTTGGGATAGTTGGCGCATAGCACAGCAACGGTCCGAATTTTGACTCTCAAATTCCTCAGGGATATCATGTTTCTCACTGTTTAGGCAATCCGCACTCGCATATTCCTAACTCCTCAGTCAGAACAAATTCCTCAGCAACCAAAAGAACTTCGTCTCTGTTACTGAAGAAATTAACTGAACTGTATGAGATTTCCAATGGCTTCACTTGAAGGGATTGGTAGGTGTAGAATTTTGAGTTGAGCATCACATGGAAATTTTTCCTTAGTATTTCCTCGACCCCCTTTAACAGTACAGTGTTTCCTATGACTCAAGAAAGAGAAAATGAAACTACGAAAACAAAAGTCTTCACGCTTCATGTTCCTCGAATGATTGCCAAGTCTTCATGGTCATACCAATTTCTTCACTTTCAAAGTCTTCAGAAAGTCTTCAGAAATCCAAAGTCTTCAGTTGAAGAACTTCATTTTTAGGGGTCGACTTTCGATGTAAATATCAAACTCCTCATAGACTTATAGACCTGTGTACACTCACAAACGCATCAGTCTCTTAACCTATAAGTCTTCAATACACCAAAATCACTAAGGGGCACTAGATGCACTTACAGTCTCCCCTTTTTTGGTGATTGATGACAATATAGGTTAAGTTTTCAACGGGGATAAACATATGAAGTGTAAATACTGATATTGGGGAATTTGATTGTAAGATATAGAAGAACTCCCCCTGAAGATGTGCATAGTGAGGAATTTGCTTTTGAAGCAATGCACACTTGAAGAGTATAATCATGGAGATCTCCCCCTATATCTTGTAATTCATACACACATTTGACATATAATATGAAGAATTTGAAATGCATGATGAAATATGGTGACGGATGTCAGTCAGCGTGCGTGCATTGACATTAATGAGGAATAAGCATGCAGAAGAACTCAGCAGAAGTATCAGGCCACCATAGAGTTTAAGTTTACAACTCGATTCAGCAAAGTCATCAAAAGAACGAGAGTCGTAACTTAGCAAAAAACGCCCATATAAGATAGACCCGCTTGAAGACTAACTCAAATTTCTCCCCCTTTGTCATTGAATGACCAAAAGGGTTGAAGAATGAGGACTAATGCCCCTGAAGAATATCATGATGATGGAGGAGCACCAGCGTTGTTGGGGTCTTGTGTCGTTGTAGGGCCTGCCGCAGTGTCGTCCAAGTCTTCATATTCATCCATGTTGCGTGACCAAGAAAATGAACTGGCCACCAAGGAAGGAACCTTGACCTTCTTGTATTTCTTCTGTGGAGGAGCAGACCAGTCAAAATCTTCCTTGAAACCCATTTGCTTAGAATCTTCCTCACCATAGAGATGTGACAGAATAGCCCAGGTGCGATCGAAGACTTCATGGAGGTAGTAATGGTTTTTCTTCACTACATTATGTGTAGCAGTCATGTTGTGAAGAATAGAGCCAAACTGATGCTTAAACCATTTGTGGTTTCAATCCACCTTCTGGTGAAGACTAAGAAGTAGCTCAAGGTCAGTCATCACACGAGGAGCAGTGGCTTGAGGATTTGGCTTGGATGCATTGGAAGCAGAATCATGAGTGGCAGAGTCATCATTGGTGGAATAAGATGCAGCTTTGCGGAACTGACCATCCAATGGACGAATACCTTCATCGATAACAGCTGGTGCCTTGCCCCTCTCATCAGCTGAGCAATATGTCCGCTTGAGGACTTCAATCGGTGGCAAGTAGCTGAGGTGATTCTGAAAGTCAGCTTTGTAGTTGAGTGAAGACCTTGTTCTGAGGAATCTCATGATCCAAGGAGCATAAGGCTTCAGCTCAAACGGAGAAAGTGCAACATTTTCCAAAGTCCTCATGAAGAAATCATGATAGTTGATAGGTGTCGGTGTCAAAACCGGCGGATCTCGGGTAGGGGGTCCCGATCTGTGCGTCAAGGCTGATGGTAACAAGAAGTAAGGGACACAGATGTTTACCCAAGTTCGGGCCCTCTCGATGGAGGTAAAACCCTACTTCCTGCTTGATTAATATTGATGATATGGGTAGTACAAGAGTAGATCTACCACGAGATCGTAGAGGCTAAACCCTAGGCGCTAGCCTATGATGGTATGATTGTTATTGTGATCGGCCTTCTAAGGACAAACCTCTCCGGTTTATATAGACACCGGAGAGGGCTAGGGTTTACATGGAGTCAGTTACAAGGAAGGAAATATAATATCCGGATCGCCAAGCTTGCCTTCCACGCCAAGGAAAGTCCCATCCGGACACGGGCCGAAGTCTTGAGTCTTGTATCTTCACGCTTCAATAGTCCGGACGTTGTACACAGTCCGGCTGTCCGGATACCCCCTAATCCAGGACTCCCTCAGTAGCCCCTGAACCAGGCTTCAATGACGATGAGTCCGGCGCGCAGTATTGTCTTCGGCATTGCAAGGCGGGTTCCTTCTCTGAATACTCCAAAGCAATTATCGAACACTCAAATCGTGTCCGGATATGAAAAATGATCTTCGCATACCACTGTAGAGAAAATGATATTTCACAAATGCAATCTGCTGACAACTTTTTCTGATGACGTGACACGTTATTATGATCGGATCCATTATTCGAACCGTTTCCCCACAACCAGCTACAACGCATATTACGAGGCGGTTTCTGTGACACGTCTTGTCAAATCAGAGATCGTGTCCCCTTATTACGGGATTCTCATCAATACGGGTATGGGTAATCTCACCACGCCATTAATCCTGGCGCTTGGGAAACAAGCGATTCCCAACGGGCAAGTGGGGAGGCGCACCGCTTCCGGTGCCTCTATAAAGGGATAAGATTCCCCCATTTTCTCCCACGCCTTCTTCCTCCTTTGCCCACTCTTGCCCCCTCGAGCTCCAGCGCCCAAGCCCAAGTCTTCCCCGCACAGCTAAACATGTCCGGAGCAGGAGGCAAGTGGGTGGCTTCCACCGTCAAGGAGAAGCACATCGCAAATCTTCGGGCGGCCGGATACTTGGCCGCGGACATAGCGCACCGTCTACCAGACGTCGGGCAGGTCATTCCGACCCCATGACCCCACGAGAGGGTCGTATTCGTCGCCCACTTCGTCCGTGGACTGGGATTTCCACTCCATCCCTTCGTCCGCGGGCTCATGTTCTACTACGGGCTAGATTTCCACGATCTAGCCCCGAATTTCGTCCTCAACATCTCGGCGTTCATCGTCGTGTGCGAGGCCTTCCTCCGCATCCGGCCTCACTTCGGCCTATGGCTGCAAACTTTCTGCGTGAAGCCGAAGGTGGTAAGCGGCCAACAGGCGGAGTTCGGAGGGGCCATGGTGGGCAGAATGCCCAACGTTACATGGCTCGACGGCTCCTTTGCGGAGACCGTAAAAGGATGGCAATCGGGGTGGTTCTACATCACCAAGCCGCGCGGTGCCAACTGGGCAGTGGCCCCCGAGTTCCGATCCGGAGTCCCCATGCGGCTCACCTCCTGGGAGAAGAAGGGCCTGTCCTGGGGAGATTCCACGGAGCTGGCCGGACTCCAAACATGCGTCAAAAGCATGAAGGACAAGAACATCAAGCTTGTCAACGTGATCCAGGTCATGCTCGTTTGCCGGATCTTGCCCTGCCAGAGGCGGGGAGTCAATCTGTGGGAGTTCGTCCCAACCGAGCACCGGACGCTCCAGAGGCTCTACGACATGACGCACAAAGGCGCATGGAAGGTGTTGTTCAAGGCCTCCGAAGTACCTCCTCCAACATCCGAGGACCGCGGGCTTCATGCCGCACGGGCTCCTAGGCCGGTGAGTTCTTAGACTGGCACCGGACCCAGTTCTTCCCGATATATTCATGGGAGTGCCTTAAGTAGTGGTGCATATTTGCTTCAGGATTACCTGGAGACAGCAGAGCAGGTTTATAGCCCGGCTCCGCTGCCAGAAGACCCAGCAGATGCTCTCCTGACGGAGATGCTGGTCCCGGCGCCGTACAAGGTGCCGGAGAAGAAGGCTGAGAAGAAGGCCCTGAGGATCTGAAAGGGTCTCCGGCGTAAGGTTGTGCCGGAAGCCTCGTCCGAAGATGACGAGGCGGACTCCTCCCACGAAGGGGAGGAGGAAGAATAAGAAGACGCCCATCCGGAAAGGATGAGGGGTCCGGTGAGGCGGACCAGGGGGCCGAAAAAGGCCCCCGGCGCAAGGTCGTCATACCCCTGTCGTCGGATGACGACGAGTTAGATTCCTCCCACGGAGGCGGGGGGAATCAAGAAGAAATTCCACCTCCCCGCTCTGGGGAGGGGAAGAAAAGAAAATCCGCCCCGGAGTGGGAGGCTGGGGCATCCAAGAAGGGGAAGGTGCCCCTTCCGGACTATTCCGCCACGGCCTCTCATAGTGAGGAGGGGTGGCTGCCCAGGGGGAAGCCCCTAGTGCGATCGTAAGTGTCCGCATCCTATCATGATTTCACTTCATAGTTTTTGCATTTTGTAATGCTGAACATATGTGCAGTACGACCAGGGATCTTCCCGAAGGGTCTTCCTTCGAGTCCCTGAGTGATTCGGAGATCAATTCGCTTCTGACAGTCACTACTCCTCAACACGGGGATGACACGGAGGTGTTGTCTCGAAGGCTCCCAGAGCGGGGGGAGGTGACTCTGGAGACGCCCCGTGGCGGGGTCCCAGACGTCGGACACGCGGGGTTCAAGATCCCCGCGGATCGTGTCGATGAGGGCCTTGGCCAGCCAAGCTCTCAGCCGAACATAATTCCGGAACCTTCGATGGTTCCGGGCTCAGGCGTGCGACCCCTCGCTAGGGAGGACGAGCCGTCTGTGTCCCGGACTTCCGTTGCGCATGAGGCGCCGGACGGTCTGCTTGGAAGCGCTTCGCGGCGCTTCCCTGGATGAGGGGCACCATACTCTTATGAGTACGGTGATTTGGAAGGTTTCGTCCGCCAAGAGCGGACTAACCCAAACCTGCACCAGCCTCCTAACAGGCTTTGAGGTAAGTAATAAATATGTGCAAAATTACCACCCAATAGGTAGTAGCCCCTGATGCTTTGTTTGGTGTTCGGAAAGAAAACCCGAGTAGAGGGTCAAGTATAATCCGCAGGAGTCTAATCATAAGTATTATTGTGAATAAGCAGGCTGTGCTGCTTGATGCTGCTGCCCGTACTGCCGAGGTTGCCGAACTGAAGCGAGACCTGGAGAAGGCGCAGGGAGAGCTCGACCTCGCGAAGAGGCAGCTCAAAGAGAACAAGGGTAAGTAATTCCCGCTCTTATATATTTAAGGATAGGCAGAATTGGTGGGTCTAACACCTAAGTGTCGTGACCGTGTAACAGGGGCCACCGCCGAAGTGGCGTCCCTGAAGAAGGCGCTGTCCGAGGCCGAAGACAAGGCGGCCTCGGAGTGTAAGGAGCGCGAAAAGCAAAGTGCTAGGGTAGGTGAGGTACAGCAAGAGCTCCAGGACCTCGGCAAGAAATGCGAGTCCGTGGAGCATGATCTGAAGGCGAAAGAGGCCGAGCTTGCGAAGGCCCTTATGAATTTAAAAGACGCCAAGGCCGAAGCCGAGAAAGCACAGCAGGAGATCCAGGAGGCCAAGAAGATAGCAGCGGGTAAGAAGTTCTTTATGCAAAGCAAACATGTGGAGGAGGCGTTTCTTTTACTTACTCGAATTCGGAGCTCTCCAGGGGCATTCGCAGATCTGCCACGCAGCGTATCAGACGCTGCGGAGTTCTACCGTGCCCAGGAGGGGAACTCAACGGAGAAGTTGTTCTGGTCCCAATATGCTGGGGCCAAACACCCGATGCCTCTGAGTGACCAACTGAAGCAGTTGGTCAAACTCCACAGGGCAGCCCAACTGGCTATGAAAGGTTTCATAGTCCGGATGTGGCCTGGTGAGCTCATGCCAGTAGCTACTTTGGCCTGATCAAGCGGATGGTGGATGCCTGCCCGTGGCTTGAGGTGATCAAGTGATCCGTGTGCATCGAGAGTGCCCGCCGGGCCTTTGCCCGCGTGAAGGTGCATTGGGGCAAGCTGGATGCGGAGAAGCTGGTCAAGGACGGGCCGCCGGAGGGAAAGGCACATCGCCAGCCCGAGCTGTACTATGATGGCGTTATGAAGGGTGCTCGTCTCGTGGCTGACGAATGTACCAAGGACACCATTTCACTTCTGTCATGTTTGTATTTTAAGGACGAAGTTACTTGCGCTATGTGGCGCTTTTGTTATTTAAAATATTACCTTCTGTGCGGCTATTTACAAAATCCTGAAAGTAGGCCAGTCGTCGGCTTCTACCCCCACGTGACTAGCACTGGGGTGTTTGTGGAAAACCCGGACACTCTTTACCCAAATGTTTGGTCCCTTAAGGAGGTGTCCAGCGCAGCGAACGAAGCAATCGGACTATGCGGCTTTATAACTTTCACTTAGCCATAGAAGTCTACAATTTTAAATTTCGTCGAAGCCCCTAGAATCCGGAAGGCCGAATTGGGGCGCTATATACACCTTGATCGGACAAAGCCGATTTATCGCCTAAAGTGGAAAATCTTTAAGGATTTTAGTACCTCTCGAACAGAGACTAGCTCTCACCACATCATGCCGGTCAGTTTTCGGCTTTCTCTACTGAGGTACTCGTCCGAAAGAACCGGGACACAATCGAGTAGTTCTCCCTGTGCTACCTTAGCCGATATAACGGAACGTAAGGCACCAAAACAAGGGAGACGGGCTATCCCAACTGTAGACCCAACACATGATTCGGAGTTGATCCATATAGTGCTATAAGTTCGGGGTGCCGCACTATTGAAAGTGTTCGGACTTTTTATTTGCCATATTACGGGGCGCCATGAGAAGCCCCTGGCAAACTGACCGTACCAAGGTGTACGGATGCAAAACCAAATAAACATTTATAGGAGAAAAATGCTCCAATAAGAATAATAAGCTGACGCCATATATAATATTCCATTGACGAAAAATGCGTTTAAGTGTATGTTTACAACGGATGCATTAAGCGGAGATAGATAGGACTATTTGACATGTCCTATCCAGGGGTAGGCTGTGTACAGGTAGATAAAGCAGGTATAATGATCGCAAATAGATTCCACCTGGGTTTTCTTCTATTCTGCACGTCTGTTGCCTCCTTGGACGTCTCTCCCCTATGAGTCCGGCAATTCGGCTCTTTTGCGGATGCTGCACTAGCGCGGTGTCCTGAAAGGTAAGAGGGAAAGAGTATGAAGGTATTTGGCGGTTACCCGCATTATTGACTGAGTCATTGATGTGCCTCCGCCTATGCCCATGGTATCTTGAGTGCGTAATTGTGTATGCGCGGCACGAATGCTGCTTTGGAGGGGCTTGAGCGGAGGCCGGACTGCTAATCACGATCTTGGTTTTCCTGATGATCCTATTGCGGGGTGCTCCGGACTCGCTTGACAGTGCTCAGAGTTGTCGCCGGATTGGTGTGTCAGAGTAGGCCGCATTGTACTTCTGCCGCAAGGGCTGCCGTATGCTCTTCTGTTCGAAGGGAGCGGTCCATATTTCCATTGATAGTGATGACCCCGCACGGTCCTGGCATCTTGAGCTTGAGATATGCATAATGTGGTACCGCATTGAATCGAGCGAATGCGCGTTCGTCCGAGCAGTGCATGGTAACCACTGCGGAAAGGGACGATATCGAAGATTAGCTCTTCGCTTCGGAAGTTATCCGGTGATCCGAAGACCACTTCCAACGTTATAGAGCCCGTACAGCGGGCCTCTACTCCGGGAATTACACCTTTAAAAGTAGTTTTGGTGGGCTTGATCCTTGAAGGATCAATGCCCATCTTACGCACTATGTCCTAATAAAGCAGGTTCAGGCTACTACCGCCGTCCACAAGGACACGCCTGAGGTGGAATCCGTCGATGATTGGGTCTAAGACCAGTGCGGCTGAGCTGCCATGACAGATGCTAGTGGGATGATCCCTACGATCAAAGGTGATCGGACGGGCTGACCATGGGTTGAATTTGGGGGCGACTGGCTCCAACGCATAGACGTCCCATAGTGCTCGCTTCCGTTCCCATTTGGGGATGTGAGTGGCGTAGATCATATTGACCATTTTCACCTGGGGGGAATTTCTTTTGTCCCCCCGTATTCAGACGCCGGGGCTCATCGTCATTGCCGCTGTGCAGCCCCTTGTCCTTGTTTTCGGCGTTTATCTTGCCGACCTGTTTGAACACCCAGCAGTCTCTATTGGTGTGGTTGGCTGGTTTATCCGGTGTGCCATGAATTTGGCACGAGCGCTCTAGTATGCGGTCCAGGCTGGACGGTCCCTGATTATTTCTTTTGAACGGCTTTTTCCGCTGTCCGGACTTAGATCCGTTGAATCCGGCATTGACTGGCGTGTCTTCAGTGCTGTCGTCGTTGTTCCGTCTCTTATGTCTATTGCGCCGTGGCTTGCCGTTAGCGTCGTGGCCATCCGAAGCACCAGAATGTGGCGTGGTGCCGCTGCGAGCCAACCAGCAATCCTCACCCGCACAAAAACGGGTCATTAGGGTTGTGAGAGCTGCCATAGACTTGGGTTTTTCCTGGCCGACGTGTCGAGCGAGCCACTCGTCGCGGATATTATGCTTAAAAGCCGCCAGGGCTTCAGCGTCCGGACAGTCGACTATTTGGTTCTTTTTAGTGAAGAATCGAGTCCAGAATTTTCGGGATGACTCTGCGGGCTGTTGAGTAATGTGGCTCAGGTCATCAGCGTCCGGTGGTTGCACATATGTGCCCTGGAAGTTATCAAGGAATGCGTCTTCCAGGTTTTCCCAACTACCAATGGAATTTGCTGGCAGGCTGTTTAACCAGTGTCGTACTGGTCCTTTGAGCTTAAGGGGGAGATACTTGATGGCGTGTAGATCATCTCCGTGGGCCATGTGAATGTGGAGAAGGAAATCTTTGATTCATACTGCAGGGTCTATTGTGCCATCGTATGATTCGATGTTTACGGGTTTGAATCCTTTTGGGAATTCATGATCCATCACTTCGTCAATGAAGCAGAGGGGGTGTGTGGCGCCTCTATGCCGGGCTATGTGGCTACACAGGTCGGATTGGAGTGGGTTGCTATGTTCAGCCCGGCCGGACTTGTTGATGATATATCCGGCGCGACGGTCATCGTCGCGCGCTGGGGCGCGCCCCCTCGATCCGTAGATCGATCTTGGCTGTCCTGCTTTATTTTCCAGAATATCTTGCAGGTCGTGCCTGTTGCCCTGAGCCGTAGTGTATCGGCGTGGGGGTGCGGGCTGGTATCCCGTTTTATCCCGACCACGGGGTGGCCGGTCAGCTGTTTGGCGTTCGAGTCCATATTCCTCGACTGTCAGGACTTCAGTCCATCTATCTGTGAGTAGGTCTTGATCAGCTTGGAGTTGTTGTTGCTTCTTTTTCAGGCTCCTCGTAGTGGCTATAAGCCTACGCTTGAAGCGCTCCTGCTCCACGGGATCCTCAGGCACGCCGAATTCATCGTCGCCAAGGCTGATCTCGTCTTCGGAGGGGGCATGTAGTTGTCCTCCTCTGGGTATGCGTCTGTCGCCTGTTCTTCTGGGCTGACCTGCTCATCTTCCTGTTCGGCCTGCTCGAAGGCGGGCTGGTCAGGGTCATATTCTTCTCCGACGCCATCTGAATTATTTTCGTCTCCAGGGCCGGTGTTGCTGTGGCAGGGCTTGGAACGGCACCGACGACGCCCATTCTTTGATTTTCTTCCCGAGGGGTTGTCCTCCGTTGCCTCGTCACCATTAGTTTCCTTCGGAGTGTCCACCATATATATATCATATGAGGAGGTGGCCGTCCACCGCTCGGTGAGTGGAGGCTCCTGTAATTCTCCTACATCGTCGTCCATACCGTCGATGTTTTCAGAGTCGAAGTCAAGCACGTCGGTTAGATCATCGATCGTGACAATGAAGTGGGTGGTGGGTGGGCAACGAATTCCGTCGTCGTCTGCTTCCCACTCGAGCCGGACATAGTTCGGCCCGGAGTCTCCTGACAAGGAGAGAGACTTCAATAAGTCCAGCATGTCGCCGAAGGGCGAGTGCTGAAAGACGTCCGCCGCGGTGAACTCCATCACCGAAGCCAACCAGGATTGGCGGGCTCGGGGGCGCGCGGACTGGAACCTGCATCCGGATATGAATCCGGGGGGTCCGGAGTCACAGGTTCCCTCGGAGGTGAGACATGTGTTCGGCTCCATCGCCGATGAGGGCACGGCCTGCGGGGCGGGATCCAGCCCTCCGTCCTTAGGCGAAGCAACCTGCCCCGGATTTAAATCTGAGGCCTCTGCCGGGGTGATATCCCGAGCAACGTCCGACAGCAGGTCTAAGTCGTGCTCATCGTGACTGTTCGACGCTTCTGGCGCTGGCCCGAATCCGTCGAAGATCAAGTCTCCGCGGACATCCGCCGTGTAGTTCAGGTTTCCGAACCTGATTTGATGGCCGGGGGCATAGCTGTCGATCTGCTCAAGGCGGCCAAGCGAATTGGCCCGCAGCGCGAAGCCGCCGAACACGAAGATCTGTTCGGGGAGGAAAGTACCCTCGACAGCGTCGTTGATGACGATTGAAGGAGCCATCGAGCCTGACAGTGACGACACAGAGGAACTCTCAATGAAAGCACCAATGTTGGTGTCAAAACCGGCGGATCTCGGGTAGGGGGTCCCGATCTGTGCGTCAAGGCTGATGGTAACAAGAAGTAAGGGACACAGATGTTTACCCAGGTTTGGGCCCTCTCGATGGAGGTAAAACCCTACTTCATGCTTGATTAATATTGATGGTATGGGTAGTACAAGAGTATATCTACCACGAGATCATAGAGGCTAAACCCTAGGAGCTAGCCTATGATGGTATGATTGTAATTGTGATCGGCCTTCTAAGGACCAACCTCTTTGGTTTATATAGACACCGGAGAGGGCTGGGGTTTACATGGAGTCAGTTACAAGGAAGGAAATATAATATCCGGATCGCCAAGCTTGCCTTCCACGCCAAGGGAAATCCCATCCGGACACGGGCCAAAGTCTTGGGTCTTGTATCTTCACGCTTCAATAGTCCGGACGTTGTACACAGTCCGGCTGTCCGGATACCCCCTAATCGAGGACTCCCTCAACAGGGATGCTATGCATGATGTTGAATAGCATGTTCTTCATGATGCCAACAATTTCCTCATCAGATGAGTCGTGGCCTTTGATAGGACTCATAGTCTTCGTCAGAATGCGATATTCGGTTCTTGGCACATACAACAATTCCTTCACGAGGAATTTGGTCCTTGGGGCTTGACCAGGCTTCAGAGGCTTCATGAGCACTTGCATGTAATGAGCAGTGAGTTCAGGCTCTTGGTACAGACAACGAGCACCTTCAGGTGGAGGACTGATTGGCAGGGCATGAAGCAATTCAGAGGCCGGTGCCTTATAATGAGTGTTTTCGGTCATCCCGTCCAACACCCAAGTGTTGATATCATCAGCATCACCTGTGATGTGCAGTGTTGCGTAGAACTGAAGAATAAGCTCTTCATTCCAATCAACTATGTCAGAGCAAGAGTTGAGCAGTCCTGCATCATGAAGCATACTGAGGACTTGAGAGAAGCAAGGCATGGATTCCATGTCCACGTGAGGAATATGCTCGTGGTCGAAGACTTTGTCCTTGTTGAAAAGCAGTGAAGAATAGAAGTTTGCCTGGCTGGCAGTCCAGAAGCACTTCCTTCTAAGATGAGCATTGTCATAAGGGTTGAATTCAGTGAAGAAAACATGCTCGCCGAAGAAGTCATCAGCCTTGAATTTTTGCTTCTTTGAGAAGGGATCCTTTGGCTTGGGCTGAGGAGTATCAGTCAGTTGCATCACCACCTCAGGAATCACAATCTCAGGATCCACGGACTAAGGAATTGGAGGTTCTTCTTCAGCTGCAGCCTGGGTCTTCAATTCTTCATTTACATTTTCATCAGCACTAGTGGCTGGAATTTCTTCATGGACAGATGGGGTTGCATGAGGTTCTTCAGGTCCCATTTGTACTTTAGTAGCAGCAGGGGACTGAGGAATTGCTTGAAGTGGAGTGAACATTGGAGAGTTGGGGTGCTGACTTTCCCAAAAGTCATCATTCAGCACAGGTGTGGTACAGCCAATGTCCACATCCTCATTTTCCATTTCTTCAATGCCGTCCTCTTTAGCAGTGAACTGAGGCATAGGCGAGGAGACAACTGGTGTTGAAGGGATTGTATCCACTTCAATTTCTTCATCCAACTGCTCTGACGAAGCAGCGGAAGGATTCTCTTCATCGGATTCACTTGAAATCACATAATCTTCACCAAAAGGAACAAGGTCCTTTGATGGCATGAATGAGACAGGAATGGCATCAATTGGGTTGTCAATTGAGCTTGTCAAAGGCTTCATCTTCTTCGGAGCTGCAGAATCTGATGAAGTTGATGCCTTCCTTTTCTTCACAGCTGCACGCTCTGCAGCCTTGGTCTTCTTCACATCTAATGCGGATGGAAGAATTAGAGTTGGTGTACGCGCAGGAGGAGCAGAGGAACTTGGTTCAGTTTCTTCAGGCGCAACTGATGCAGTTGCCTTGACTTCCTCATTTTCTTCATGCACACCACTAGTGGATGCCCTGGCAATTTCTTCAGCAGCTGGAATGCAGTCATCAGCCCTGGTACTTTCATTTTCTTCAGCAGCCTGATTGTCATCAGCGGTGCTGGCATGTTCTTAAGTAGGCTGAGCAGATGCTTCAACCTGAG
Organism: Triticum aestivum; assembly: GCF_018294505.1. Classification (NCBI taxonomy): domain Eukaryota; kingdom Viridiplantae; phylum Streptophyta; class Magnoliopsida; order Poales; family Poaceae; genus Triticum; species Triticum aestivum. Next base: position 454,489,945 of record NC_057801.1, read on the forward strand.
GAATTTCTTGTTGCGTTGGGGCTGCAACATTTGAAGTGAGTTTGTTAGTAATCTTCACAAATCTGACTTTAGCTCCAAGCCAGTCAGCATAGTAGTGATGTCTACTACACAACCTTCTTCTTGTAGATGTTGTTGGGCCTGCAAGTGCACAAGTTTGTCGGACAGTAGCAAATTTCCCTCAAGTGGATGACCTAAGGTTTATCAATCCATGGGAGGCGTAGGATGAAGATGGTCTCTCTCAAACAACCCTGCAAACAAATAACAAAGAGTCTCTTGTGTCCCCAACACACCCAATACAACGGTAGATTGTATAGGTGCACTAGTTCGGCGAAGAGATGGTGATACAAGTGCAATATGGATGGTAGATAAAGGTTTTTGTAATCTGAAATTATAAAAACAGCAAGGTAACTAATGATAAAAGTGAGTTTAAACGGTATTGCAACGGTAGGAAACAAGGCATAGGGTTCATACTTTCACTAGCGCAAGTTATCTCAACAATAATAACATAGATAGATCATATAACAATCCCTCAACATGCAACAAAGTGTCACTCCAAAGCCACTAATAGCGGAGAACAAACGAAGAGATTATGGTAGGGTACGAAACCACCTCAAAGTTATTCTTTCGGATCAATCTATTCAAGAGTTCGTAGTAGAATAACACCTTAAGACACAAATCAACCAAAACCCTAATGTCACCTAGATACTCCATTGTCACCTCAAGTATCCGTGGGCATGATTATATGATATGCATCACACAATCTCAGATTCATCTATTCAACCAACACAAATTACTTCAAAGAGTGCCCCAAAGTTTCTACCGGAGAGTCAAGACGAAAACGTGTGCCAACCCCTATGCATAGGTTCATGGGCGGAACCCGCAAGTTGATCACCAAAACATACATCAAGTGGATCACCTGAATATCCCATTGTCACCATAGATAAGCACGACAAGACATACATCAAGTGTTCTCAAATCCTTAAAGACTCAATCCGATAAGATAACTTCAAGAGGAAAACTCAATTCATCACAAGAGAGTAGAGGGGGAGAAACATCATAAGATCCAACTATAATAGCAAAGCTCGCGATACATCAAGATCGTGCCATAGAGAGAACACGAGAGAGAGAGAGAGATAGAGAGATCAAACACATAGCTACTGGTACATACCCTCAGCCCCGAGGGTGAACTACTCCCTCCTCGTCATGGAGAGCACCGGGATGAGAAGATGGCCACCGGTGAGGGATCCCCCCTCTGGTAGGGTGCTGGAACGGGCTCCCGAGAGGTTTTTGGTGGCTACAGAGGCTTGCGGCGGCAGAATTCCCGATCTATCTTCTTTTTCGATGTTTTTAGGGTACATAGGCTTATATAGGCGAAAGAAGTCGGTCGGGGGAGCCTCGAGGGGCCCACGAGAGGGTAGGGCGCGCCCAGGGGGGTGGGCGCACCCTCCCTATCTCGTGGCTTCCTCGATGCTCCCATGGCTTGCACTCCAAGTTTCCTGGGTCACGTTCGTTCCAAAAATCACGCTGTCAAAGGTTTCATTCCGTTTGGACTCCGTTTGATATTCCTTTTCTTCGAAATACTGAAACAGGCAATAAAACAGCAATATGGGCTGGGCCTCCGGTTAATAGGTTAGTCCCAAAAGTAATATAAAAGTGTATAATAAAGCCCGTAATCATTCAAAACAGATAATAAAATAGCATGAATGCTTCATAAATTATAGATACGTTGGAGACGTATCAGCATCCCCAAGCTTAATTCCTGCACGATAATATGTCATAACAGTAGTTCATAAAACTTCTCACGATAAAGTACCAAGCAATTCACATGTCAAAGCATAGACCATAAACATTCTTGAAAACTAGTAAACTTCATTCTTAGTCATCAAACAATTACAATTCATCTTATTTTCAGGAAGGGTCTATGTCAGAGATTTGATTTAGCAAAGTCCACATACTCAACTATCATATAGTCTTCTACAATTGCTAACACTCATGCAATACTAATGATTATGGAGTTTTAATCGGACACTGAGAAAGATAGGGGCTTATAGTGTTGCCTCCCAATGTATTCACCTTTGGGTGATGTCAACAATAATAGTTCATGCTAACTTACATCCAATTGGATATATATATCAGGATCTTTCCAACACGAGGTGCTTGCCAAAGGATAAAATGAAAAAGGGAAAGGTGAAGATCACCTTGACTCTTGCATAAAGTAAAAGACATAAAGTAAAAGATAGGACCTTCGCAGAGGGAAGCAGAGGTTGTCATGCGCTTTTATGGTTGGATGCACAAAATCTTAATGCAAAAGAACGTCACTTTATATTGCCACTTGTATATGGACCTTTATTGTGCAGTCCGTCGCCTTTATTGCTTCCATAACAAGATCGTATAAAGCTTATTTTCTTCACACTGATAGATCATATATATTTAGAGAGCAATTTTTATTTCTTGCACCGATGACAACTTACTTGAAGTATCTTACTCAATCCATAGGTACGTATGGTGGACTCTCATGGAAAAACTGGGTTTAAGGATATTTGGAAGCACAAGTAGTATCTCTACTTGGTGCAAGGAATTTGGCTAGCATGAGAGGGAAAGGCAAGCTCAACATGTTTGAATGATCCATGACAATATACTTTAACTGAGATGTGAGAAAACATAACCCATTACGTTGTCTTCCTTGTCCAACATCAACTCTTTAGCATGTCATACTTAATGAGTGCTCACAATTATAAAAGATGTCTAGGATAGTATATTTGTATGTGAAATCTCTCTTCCTTCAATATTCTTTCATGAATTGTTCAAATGATCAATACAATGCTTGCTAACCTTCAATAAATTTACGACCTCTATTTTTTAGATATGAAGTCATTACTCCCCATGGGATAAGCAAATGAGACATATATAATTTCAGATTTATGACAATCAACTCATTCAACAATTTACTCATAGGATATAAGTGAAGCACACGAGTAAATGAAAAACTACTCCAAAAAAATATAAGTGAAGATCAATGAGTAGCTAAACAATTATGTAACTATGTGAAGACTCTCTCTCATTAAAGAATTTCAGATCTTGGTATTGTATTCAAACATCAAGCAAAACAAAATAAAATGACATTACAAGGAATAGTAAACAATTGCAATTCATCTTATTTTCAGGAATAGTAAACTCCACATACTCAACTATCATATAGTCTTCTACTATTGCTAACACTCACGCAATACTAATGGTTATGGAGTTTCAATCGGACACTGAGAAACATAGGGGCTTATAGTGTTGCCTCCCAACGTATTCACCTTTGGGTGATGTCAACAATAATAGTTCATGCTGACTTACATCCAATTGGATATATATATCAGGATCTTCCCAACACAAGGTGCTTGCCAAAGGATAAAATGAAAAAGGGAAAGGTGAAGATCACCTTGACTCTTGCATAAAAGTAAAAGACATAAAGTAAAAGACAGGCCCTTCGCAGAGGGAAGCAGAGGTTGTCATGCACTTTTAGGGTTGGATGCACAAAATCTTAATGCGAATGAACGTCACTTTGTATTGCCACTTGTATATGGACCTTTATTATGCAGTCTATCGCTGTTATTTCTTCCATAACAAGATCGTATAAAGCTATTTTCTTCACACCAAAAGATCATACATATTTAGAGAGCATTTTTTATTGCTTGCACCGATGACAACTTACTTGAAGGATCTTACTCAATCCATACGTAGGTATGGTGGACTCTCATGGGAAAACTTGGTTTAAGGATATTTGGAAGCACAAGTAGTATCTCTACTTGGTGCAAGGAATTTTGGCTAGCATGAGGGGGAAAGGCAAGCTCAACATGTTTGAATGATCCATGACAATATAGTTTAATTGAGATGTGCGAAAACATAACCCAATACGTTGTCTTCCTTTTCCAACATCAACTCTTTAGCATGTCATACTTAATGAGTGCTTACAATTATAAATGATGTCTAGGATAGTGTATTTATATGTGGAATCTCTCTTCCTTCAATATTCTTTCATGAATTGTTCAAATGATCAATACAATGCTTGCTAACCTTCAATAAATTTACAACCTATACTTCTTAGATGTGAAGTCATTACTCCCCATGGGATAAGCAAATGAGACATATATATTTTCAGATTTATGACAATCAACTCATTCAACAATTTACTCATAGGATATAAGTGAAGCACACGAGCAAATGGCAAACTACTCCAAAAAGATATAAGTGAAGATCAATGAGTAGCTAAATAATTATGTAACTATGTGAAGACTCTCTCTCTCATTAAAGAATTTCAGATCTTGAGTACTTTATTCAAACAGCATGCAAAACAGAATAAAATGACATTGCAAGGATAGCACAACTCATGTGAAGAAGCAAAAAACTTAGGCTCAACTGATACGAACCGATAGTTGTTGAAGAAGAAAGGTGGGATGCCTACGGGGCATCCCCAAGCTTAAATGCTTGAGACTTCTTGAGATATTATATTGGGGTGCCTTGGGCATCCCCAAGCTTGAACTTTTGTGTCTCCTTAATTCCTCTCATATCATGGTTTCTCTATTTCTCAAAAGCTTCATCCACAACAAACTCAACAAGAACTCGTGAGATAGGTTAGTATAAACCAATGCAAAACCTTATCATTTTCTAATGTAATAAATAACTAAAATTATTATTCAACATTGCATACTAAATGCCTCTGCATATTTAATACTCCTATCCTCAAATAGAATCATTAAACAAGCAAACATATGCAAACAATGCAAACATAACAGCAATCTGCCAAAACAGTATAGTCTGTAAAGAATGCAAGAGTATCAATACTTCCCTAACTCCAAAAATTATGAAACAAATATTACGCTGTAGAAGATTTATCATAGCTCAATATGCAAAACGTTTCAACATTATAACATTCCCTGACTTTTCTAGAGAATTTTTGCAACAGCGGTAAACTTTCTGTCTCAAACAGCAACATGTATGCTAGCAAAATAAGCATGGCAAAGGCTATCCCTGACTTTTTTATTGAAACTAAATATGCAAAACATTATTCTAACTAACAGCAAGCAAATACTAACAAGATAAAATGATGCTCCAAGCAAAACACATATCATGTAGTGAATAAAAATATAGCTCCAAGTAAGGTTACCGATGGACGAAGACGAAAGACGGGATGCCTTCCGGGGCATCCCCAAGCTTAGGCTCTTGGTCGTACTTGAATATTACCTTGGGGTACCTTGGGAATACCCAAGCTTAGGCTCTTGCCACTCCTTATTCCATAGTCCATCGAATCTTTACCCAAAACTTGAAAACTTCACAACACAAAACTCAACAAAAAACTCGTAAGCTCCGTTAGTATAAGAAAATAAAACCACCACTTAGGTACTGTAATGAACTCATTGTAAATTCATATTGGTGTAATATATACTGTATTATAACTTCTTTATGGTTCATACCCTCCGATACTACTTCATCAAAATAAGCAAACAACACATAGAAAACAGAATCTGTCAAAAACAGAACAGTCTGTAGTAATATGTATCAAACATATACTTCTAGAACTCCAAAAATACTACAAAATTAGGAAGTCCTAAGTAATTTGTGTACCAATCCAGAGTAAAAATATCAGATCAGAAGCATGTTTATGTGAATTAACAAAACTAATTTACTGGGTGCCAAAGTTTCTGATTTTCAGCAGGATCAACACAACTATCACCGTAGGCTATCCTAAAGGTCTTACTTGGCACTTTAATGAAACAAAAGCTATAGAACATGATTACTACAGTAGCATAATCATGTGAACGCACAAAAACAGTAAGGATATATATTGGGTTGTCTCCCAACAAGCGCTTTTCTTTAATGCCTTTCTAGCTAGGCATGATGATGACAATGATGCTCACATAAAAGATAAGAATTGAAACATAATGGGAGCATCACGAAGTGTATGACTAGCACATTTAAGTCTAACCCACTTCCTATGCATAGGGATTTTGTGAGCAAACAACTTATGGGAACAATAATCAACTAGCATAGGAAGGTAAAACAAGCATAACTTCAAGATTTTCAACAGATAGAGAGGAAACTTGATATTATTGAAATTCCTACAAGCATGTGTTCCTCCCTCATAATAATTTTCAGTAGCATCATGAATGAATTCAACAATATAACCAGCACCTAAAGCATTCTTTTCATGATATACTTGCATAGAAATTTTACTACTCTCCACATAAGCAAAATTCTTCTTATTCGGAATAGTGGAAGTATCATAAAAGAATTGAGCACTAAAAATTGCTTCCACATTAAAAGAGTAATGTTCAGAAAAAGGGTAATCATAATCATGACAAGTTTTATAAATATAATCATCACTACTTTTTATAGCATAAGTTTCATCACAATAATCATCATAAGTAGCAACTTCGTTCTCATCATAATCGATTGAAACCTCTCCCAAGATAGTGGAATCACTAAATAAAGTTGACACTCTTCCAAATCCACTTTCATAAATATTATAAGATTCAACATCCTCCAAAATAGTGGGATCGCTACTTCCTAAAGTTTACACTCTTCCAAACCCACTTTCATCAATATAATCATCATAGGTAAGAGGCATGCTATCATCATAACAACTTTGCATATCAAAACTTGGGATGCTAATAATATCATCTTCATTAAACATAGCTTCCCCAAGCTTGTGGCTTTGCATATCATTAGCATCATGGATATTAAAGGAATTCATACTAACAACATTGTAATCATGCTCATCATACAAAGATCTAGTACCAAGCATTCTATGTAATTCTTCTTCTAGCACTTGAGCACAATTTTCCTTTCCATCATTCTCACAAAAGATATTAAAAAGATGAAGCGTATGAGACAAGCTTAACTCCATTTTTTTGTAGTTTTCTTTTATAAACTAAACTAGTGATAAAACAAGAAACAAAAAGATTCGATTGCAAGATCTAAAGATATACCTTCAAGCACTCACCTCCCCGGCAACGGCGCTATAAATGAGCTTAGTTGACGGTGTGTGGGTGCCGCTTACCTAGCCTCCCCGGCAACGGCGCCAGAAAAGAGCTTGATGTCTACTACACAACCTTCTTCTTGTAGACGTTGTTGGGCCGGCAAGTGCACAGGTTTGTAGGACAGTAGCAAATTTCCCTCAAGTGGATGGCCTAAGGTTTATCAATCCGTGGGAGGCGTAGGATGAAGATGGTCTCTCTCAAACAACCCTACAACCAAATAACAAAGAGTCTCTTGTGTCCCCAACACACCCAATACAATGGTAGATTGTATAGGTGCACTAGTTCGGCGAAGAGTTGGTGATACAAGTGCAATATGGATAGTAGATAAAGGTTTTTGTAATCTGAAATTATAAAAACAGCAAGGTAACTAATGATAAAAGTGAGCGTAAACGGTATTGCAATGGTAGGAAACAAGGCATAGGGTTCATACTTTCACTAGCAGAAGTTCTCTCAACAATAATAACATAGATAGATCATATAACAATCCCTCAACATGCAACAAAGAGTCACTCCAAAGCCACTAATAACGGAGAACAAACGAATAGATTATGGTCGGGTACGAAACCACCTCAAAGTTATTCTTTCGGATCAATCTATTCAATAGTTCGTACTAGAATGACACATTAAGACACAAATCAACCAAAACCCTAATGTTACCTAGATACTCCATTGTCACCTCAAGTATCTGTGGGCATGATTATACGATATGCATCACACAATCTCAGATTCATCTATTCAACCAAAACAAAGTACTTCAAAGAGTGCCCCAAAGTTTCTACCGGAGAGTCAAGATGAAAACGTGTGCCAACCCCTATGCATAGGTTCATGGGCGGAACCCGAAAGTTGATCACCAAAACATACATCAAGTGGATCACGTGAATATCCCATTGTCACCTCAGATAAGCACGGCAAGACATACATCAAGTGTTCTCAAATCCTTAGACTCAATCCGATAAGATAACTTCAAGAGGAAAACTCAATTCATCACAAGAGAGTAGAGGGGGAGAAACATCATAAGATCCAACTATAATAGCAAAGCTCGTGATACATCAAGATCGTGCCAAAGAGAGAACGAGATCAAACACATAGCTACTGGTACATACCCTCAGCCCCGAGGGTGAACTACTCCCTCCTCGTCATGGAGAGTGCCGGGATGATGAAGATGGCCACCGGGGAGGGATCCCCCTCCGACAGGGTGCCGGAACGGGCTCTCAAGAGGTTTTTGGTGGCTACAGAGGCTTGCGGCGGCGGAACTCCCGATCTATCTTCTTTTTCGATGTTTTTAGGGTACGTAGGCTTATATAGGCGAAAGAAGTTGGTCGGGGGAGCTTCGAGGGGCCCACGAGAGGGTAGGGCGCGCCCAGGGGGTGGGCATGCCCCCTATCTTGTGGCTTCCTCGATGCTCCCCTGGCTTGCACTCCAAGTTTCCTGGGTCACATTTGTTCCAAAAATCACGCTGCCGAAGGTTTCATTCCGTTTGGACTCCGTTTGATATTCCTTTTCTTCGAAATACTGAAACAGGCAATAAAACATCAATATGGGCTGGGCCTCCGGTTAATAGGTTAGTCCCAAAAGTAATATAAAAGTGTATAATAAAGCCCGTAATCATTCAAAACAGATAATAAAATAGCATGAATGCTTCATAAATTATAGATACGTTGGAGACGTGTCAAGTAGCGATCAAATTCATCACTCAGTTGCTTGATCTCAGCTTGCAAGGCAATGAGTTGTTCAGGGGTAAGAGTGAGGACATTGTCCTTGAGGTAGCACTGCTTCTTGTACTGCGCTTTCTTCACTCTTCTTCCTTCTCCAAATTTCCACTTCTCTTCTTCAATGAAGGCAGTCAAAACATGACTTTGACCAGGAGTGAGGTTCATCTCCAATAAACGCGTGTTTGGGTCTTGTGCCATAAATCGATGAAGTCTAGGATCAACTTAGGATCCAGTAGCATTGGCACATTGCTGCCTTTGGCTCTAGCGGCCCTAGCCTGCCTGTCTCTGATGATTTCGGCAAGTTCTTCATCATCAGCCTCATCGTCATCAGAGGGCACTTGAAAGGCGACCTGCTTCTTGTGAGGACTTGGTCGAAGGCCTCGTCCAGCAGTGGCCTTTTTCTTCAGCAGTGAGGGGCCAATTGAGGAATTTGGTGCAGCTGAGGAGCTCGCAGAAGCTCCTAAGGAAATTGAGATGCCTGTAGTCCTTTGGCACGTGGCGAGATGCACAAGTGCAGAGGATTTAGTCTGAGCAGCTGAGGACTTTGTCGGAGGAGCTGATGACTTTGAAGGAGGAGGAGCAGTTTGAGGAATTGGCCGTGAGGGCTTTGAAGAATCTGGCCGTGAGGGCATTGCTGAGGAACTTGGCCGTGAGGGCATTGAGGGTGAAGTACTTGGCTTGTGAGCTGGCTTCTTAGCCATGGCCTTCTTCGGCTTGCTAGTAGAGGCCTCAGCAGCGGTAGTAGCAGCAGCAGAGTCTTCATTAAATTTCCTCACTGCTTCCTTTGCTTGTTTGGCCAGTTTGGCCTGGCGTTTTGCCCACTCATCAGGATAATCCTCACCGCGCTTGAGGCTAGTGGGATCTACCAATTGGCCAGGTGACAATGGAGGTCTTGGGCATGGAGGATTGAGTGCGAATTTCTTCATATACTTGGGAGTGACATACCTGTAGTCCCTCCATTCCCGTGCCCATCTCCTCTCAATCATTTGAATGCGCACCTTGCGCTGATTTTTATCTTCCTCGGGGGGTGTGCAGTATCCAGCATAAATATCATCAGGGATCTCAAATGTTGTGTTGACCTCAGGCCTCTTTCCACCCTTCTGTGGCTTCTTACCGTCAGCCATTTTCTTCAGCTGAGGAATAGGAACAACTGAAGTTTCTGAAGAGGTGTGCAACTTTTCTTCGAGGAACGCTGCAAATGAGTTAATTTGATGAGAACCTAGTGATTCAGCAGCGGACATGTGTACCTGTGAACAGAGTATAGTTGTGAGGAATTTGGAGAGGTCATATGTGTTCTCAGAAGGTTTTTCAAAAAGAATAAGTTTGAGGAATTTGACCAGATGAGTATTGAAGAATTTCACTAAGCGTTCTTTATCTTACATTCCAGAGTTGTATAGATTTGAAAATCCACACAGTTGAGGAATCTTGAAGAAAATCATTGCTTAGAGAAACGAATCAAGAGCAGATGACATGTGAGGTGTTCAGTGTGTGAAGATTTGAAGAATAAACACCTTTGAAGATTTTCAAGAAAACATTTGAATCAAAGAGGGCAGTAAAAGTAACTTTTAATTACCCTTGATGAAGAACACGACGAATTGGGAAGTGTAGATGTGAAGTTCGTCAGTTCAGATCTTCCACGCCCTAACTCGGCAGAGGAAGACAGCTACGGCGGCGGCAGAGTGAAGAAATCCGCAACCGGCGCGAGTATGACAGCGATGAGGTCGAGGCAGTGAAGCTCTTCCTCACCGGCGACGATGAAGTAGTGGCGGCGCTAGGTTTTGAGAAGCTCGAGCGGGAGTGAGAACGAGCGGAGTAAGAACGAAGTGAGGTAGGGGAGGGGGTATTTATAGTCGGAGTGAAATAACTATACGCCCAAATAAATTGGATGAACGTGCCCCTGGCCCTTCTCATTCGCTTGACATGTGTCACCCACGTACTGAGAGGTGGCGATCGTGTAAGATCGTGGGTGAATAGATAAGTATTGTCGTGGGATGTGGAGCGGTTTTAGCGGCAAAGCCGAAAATTTAGATAAGATAGGTTAGAAGTTCCGTTCGCAATTTCTTCAACTGACAAGGACACGGTGAAGATTTTGAACGAGTTTCAAATAGAACGCACATGAAGAATTTGTGAACAGACTGGATTGAGTTTAGCATAGAGGGGGAAGGGTCCGATCACATTCACTTAGTAGAAAAGTCAACTTGAAGAACTGGCAATAAGTGAATGCTGTAGAGGACATAAACTCATATATATATATATATATATATATATATATATATATAGTCAAATGAAGAACAATGACGGAAAGAGTGAAGACAATGCAATGTTGAAGAATTTGAAAAACTGAGGAATTTCAAAAACAAAGAAAAACTCAAATTGAAGATTTTCAACTTTGGTTGGTGGCGTAACCCACCGTATAAGAAAGCTGATTTCAAACACCGCGTACAATTGTCGTAGAGCTCTGAGAATCAATTTCTTCATTAATTTCTTCACACTTAGAGGGTTAGTCTTCATTGATTGAAGAAAAACGTTACTTTGTGTGTTGCACATCTAAGTCATCAATTTTGCATAAGTGTTAGGATGTGTGTCCTTTTCAAAGAACATTCGAAGATTCTAGGATATTTAGATCACACCGCAACTTGCTAAATCTCTTCTCATCCAAGGGCTTAGTGAAGATATCGGCCAGCTGATCTTCAGTGCTTGCGTGGTCGATGGAGATGTCGCCCTTCAACACATGATCACGAAGAAAATGATGACCCGAATCTGGATGTGCTTTGTCTTTGAGTGCTGAACTAGGTTATGAGCAATCTTGATAGCACACTCATTGTCGCAGTAGAGAGGCACATTCTTCACGTTGATGCCATAGTTCTTGAGTGTTTGCTTCATCCATAGTAATTGAGCACAGCACGATCTAGCAGCAATGTACTCAGCTTCTGCAGTGGAGAGTGAAACGCAGTTCTGTTTCTTCGAGGACCAACAGACCAAAGATCGTCCGAGGAAATGGCATGTGCCTGATGTTAACTTGCGGTCCACACGATCACCAGCATAGTCAGAGTCTGAATATCCAATGAGATCAAAAGAAGAGCCCTTGGGATAGCATAATCCAAGTGTTGGTGTGTGAGCTAGATATCGAAGAATATGCTTCACAGCCTTATGGTGTGATTCCTTCGGTGTAGCTTGAAATCAAGCACACATGCGAACACTAAGCATAATATCTGGCCTAGATGCACATAGGTACAATAAAGAGCCAATCATCGAGCAGTATACCTTTTGATCGAAGTCTTTACCATTTTCATCAGTCCATAGATGGCCATTTGTGGGCATTGGAATTTTGACCCCTTTGCAATCTTGCATGCCGAATTTCCTCAATACATCTTTGAGGTATTTCTCCTGAGATATGAATATCCCATTGTGCTATTGACGAATTTGAAGACCTAAAAAGAATTTCAATTCTCCCATCATAGACATTTGATATTCTTCACTCATCATATAGGAAAATTCGTCACTGTAACGTTGGTCAGTACAGCCAAAAATGATATCGTCAACATAAATTTGGCACACAAAAAGTTCACCATCATAAGATTTAGTGAAAAGAGTTCGGTCGAGTGAACCGGGTTGGAAGCCTTTCTTCATGAGGAATTCCTTTAAGTATCATACCACGCCCGAGGGGCCGGCTTGAGGCCATACAGGGCCTTATTGAGTCTGAAGACTTTGTCAGGATGCTTTGGATCTTCAAAACCTGGGGGTTGAGCAACATATACTTCTTCCTAAAGCTTACCATTGAGGAATGCACTTCTCACATCCATTTGTTGTAATATAATATCATGATGGTTAGCATAAGCAAGTAATATGCGAATAGCCTCAAGTCTAGCAACAGGTGAAAAAGTTTCATCGAAATCAATTCCTTCAACCTATGTGTAGCCTTGAGCTACAAGCCGTGCCTTATTCCTCACCACAAGGCCATTTTCATCTTGCTTGTTGCAGTAGATCCACTTTGTGCCAATGATATTGTGCTTGTGAGGATCTGGACGATTGACCAGTTGACGTTGTTGAGCTCGAACTAATGTAATTCTTCTTGCATAGCTTGAATCCACTCAGGCTCCAGAAATGCTTCATCTACCTTAGTGGGCTCTGTGATAGAGACAAAAGCAAAGTGCCCACAAAAGTTAGACAAATGTGAAGCTTTTGATCATGTGAGAGGACCTGGTGCTTCAATGTCATTGATGATCTTCTCGACTTGCACTTCGTTTGCAATGCGAGGATGAGCGGGTTGTCTTCGAGGAATTTGATCCGCATTTTCTTCAGGAGCATGTTCCTCAGCACCATTTTCTTCAGGTGTGCTAGCTCGATGTTTTCACGTTCTGGAATGAATTCTTCAGCAGATTCTTCGGTAGGAATGACATCCTCAGTAGCCTTGAACTTGATAGATTCTTCAGGCGCTGGTTCATCTAACACATAAGGTAGGTGCTCTCTTTGCGAGCCATTAGCTTCATCAAACCGCACATCTACAGTTTCAACAACCTTGTGGAGAACATTGTTGAAGACTTTGTAGGTGTGCGAGTCCTTTCCGTAACCAAGCATAAAACCCTCATGTGCTTTCGGTGCAAATTTAGAATTGTGATGAGGATCTCTAATCCAACATTTAGCACCGAAGACTTTGAAGTAACTCACATTTGGTTTCTTGTCAGTGAGGAGTTCATAAGCAGTCTTCTTGTAGAATTTGTGAAGATATAGTCTATTGATGATGTGGCACGCAGTATCAATTGCCTCAATCCAGAAATGACGAGGCGTCTTGTATTCATCAAGCATAGTGCGAGCCATCTCAACAAGAGTTCTGTTCTTGCGCTCCACGACGCCATTCTGCTGAGGAGTATAAGGAGCAGATAACTCATGAGTAATATCAAGTTCATCAAGATAGTCATCAAGACCAAAATTCTTGAACTCGGTCCCATTGTCACTTCTGATGTGCTTGATCATCACACCAAAGTTGGTTGAAGCCCTCGAGGAAAATTGTTTGAAGACTTCCTGCACCTCATGTTTGTAAGTGACAATGTGCACCCATGTGTAACGAGAATAATCATCAACAATAACAAAGCCATATAGAGATGCATCATTTGTAACAGCAGAATAATGATTAGGACCAAAGAGATCCATGTGAATCAATTCAAATGGTTGAGTGGTAGTCATGATAGTCTTCGCTGGATGCTTGGCCTTTGTCATCTTTCCAGCTTCACAGGCTCCGCATAAGTGATCCTTGAGGAATTTGACATTCTTAATGCCAATGACATGCTTCTTCTTCACAAGCGCATGCAAATTCCTCATGCCAGCATGACCAAGTCGTCGATGCCATAGCCAGCCTTCTGAAGCTTTTGCAAGTAGGCATACGGCCGGTTGTGGTCCTGTAGAGAATCAAAAATGTACAAGTCTCCTCTCCTAAAGCCTTCGAAGACTTTGGAATTGTCAGCTTCCATGATCACAACACAATGATATTTGCCAAAGACAACAACCATATCGAGATCACAAAGCTTTGAGACAGACATGAGGTTGTATCCTAAGGACTCGACAAGCATGACTTTGTCCATGTGTCGATCCTTTGAGATTGCAACCTTACCTAGACCCAATACCTGACTTTTGCCTTTGTCAGCGAAGATGATATGCTTCAGATATGATGGCGATAAAGGAGCATCCATTAGTAGATTCTTGTCACCAGTCATGTGATTTGTACATCCACTATCGAGGACCCACTCATTGGCTTTGGGTTGTTCATCCTGTAGATGAATTAGTGTAACTTACGAACTCATATACTTCATCAGTGAAGAATATGACATCAATATCATCAGATCAATTTCGTCAAGCAATAGAACAAATAGAACAGTATGAGGACGTGAGAAATGAAAATTCATTTCTTCATGATTAGCCTGCGTCCTTTCAGGCAATCTTCAGGTCTCCAGCAAATTCTTTAGATATTTTAAGCACGTCTGGAGACCTGACCCTGCATAAGAGATTAGTTCTTTTTCTTCACCACCCACATCTGAAGGGGTGGCAAAGAATTCATCACTCTGCGAGCACCATATGAGAAAGGTGGCATAGAAGCCAGTCCACTTCGTTTCACATAAGAGGGGTTAGGATAAGCATATGACTAAGCAGAGAAATTCTTTGTGGACTTATGAACATAATGATTAGAAGAATAATGCTCATATTCATAGCCCTTAGCTCTACCTTGCGGAACAAAAGAGTTAGCACGATGATGATCATATGAGGGCTTTGATACTTTTGAGGAATTTGATCCATGTGAGGAGTTTGGTCCGTATGAGGACCTGGATCCATATGAAAAATTTGGTCCATATGAAGAATTTGATCTGGAGTTCCTATTCTTCACAGGTGGTGTCATGAGGACATTCACCTGAAGACTTTCAAGGTAACTTTTGGGAACCCGGATTTTCTTCATAGGGGAACCGTTCCTGCAGTTAGTGCCAACATATCTAGAAAATACTTCACCATTCTGATTTTTGAACAGTTTGTACTTGGAGTCAAATGACTCATGAGAAGAATGAGGAGATTCACATGAAAAGCCAGATAAATTAGATGGATCAACTGGAGGTCCCTTTGCAGCAACCCATGAGGTTTTGGGGTACTGCTCAGGCTTCCAATATGTTCCATCAGCATTGAGTTTCCTCTCAAAGGCAATACCCTCTTTCCTAGGGTTCCTGTTGAGGATCTTCTTTTTAACCACATCACAAAGAGTCTGATGCCCTTTGAGGCTTTTGTACATGCCTGTCATGTACAATTCCTTCAGCCCTGCATCATCAGTGATACTAGCAATGTCCTCAGATGAGGATTTAGTGATAGCAGAGATAGATGATGAATTTGTAGCATCAAAAGCATTTGAACATTTAGGTGAAGAATTAGCAGTTTCATGTTCAATGCACTTCAAACAAGGAGGAACAAATTATTCCTGAGTAGTGCTGATTTGTTGAGCAAGTAATGAATCGCGCTCCTTCTGAAGATCTTCATAACTCACTCTTAGCTTCTCAAGATCTTGCTTTCTTTGAAGAAATTCATAAGAAAGCTTCTCGTGATCAGATAAGAGAGGGTTATGATGACCTTGAAGGTTGTCAAACTTGGACTGAAGTCTCTGAAGATTTTCAGTCAAGGTTTTAGTGTGATCCATTTGTTCACCAAACATATCATCACTTTTGTCTAGCATGTTTTGAACCTTTTCAATAGCCTTTGGTTGTTTCACAGCAATCTTAGCAAGTTAGAGTAGCTGGGCTTGAGGTTTTCATCAGATTCATCCTCACTAGATTCAGAGGAGGGGTATTTAGTTACCTTGGCACCCTTTGCCATGAAGCAATAGGTGGGAGCGTAGTCATCATTGCCTTCATCAGCCTTGTTGGTGAAGCCATTTTCTTCAGAGTTGAAGATTGTAAGTGCATCCAGTGCCCCTTAGTGATTTTCGTGTATTGAAGACTTATAGGTTAAGGGACTGATGCGTTTGTGAGTGTACACAGGTCTATAAGTCTATGAGGAGTTATATTTACAGAGAAAGTCGACCCCTTTCTTCAACTGAAGACTTTGGACTTCTGAAGACTTTCTGAAGACTTTGAAAGTGAAGAAATTGGTGTGACCCTGAAGACTTGGCAATCATTCGAGAACATGAAGCGTGAAGACTTTTGTTTTTGTAGTTTCATTTTCTCTTTCTTGATTCATAGGAAACACCGTACTGTTAAAGGGGGTCAAGGAAATACTAAGGAAAATTTCCATGTGATGTTCAACTCAAAATCCTACACCTACCAATCCCTTCGAGTGAAGCCATTGGAAATCTCATACAGTTCAGTCATATTCTTCAGTGACAGAGACGAAGTTCTTCTGGTCTCTGAGGAATTTGTTCTGACTGAGGAGTTAGGAATTCGCCAGTGCGAATTGCCTACACAGTGAGGAACATGATAGCCCTGAGGAATTTGATAGTCAAAATTCCGACCGTTGCTGTGCTATGCGCCAGCTATTCCAAAATATCTACCCACCTAACGGTCATATCAGACAAGGGCATTTATGTCATATCATGTCAGGCTGCTCCCTAGGCTATAAATAGCCGCCCCCTTCAACGACTAGCTGGTTGGCTGCTCTGAGAGAAACTTACACTTGTCATTTGAGAGCATCCCATCCTCTGAGGAATTTGAGCGAAAATCATCAAGTGAGGAAAACCCAAAACCCAACACCTACAAACCCAAAGTGATTGACCATCACTGAAGAGATTGATCTTGCGTGGATCCGATGCTTGTTTCCTTTGAAGACTGTGCTTCTTCCAGACGGTTAGGCATCAAGGTCTAGAGCATCCAAGAGGAATTGTGGATCGCCGAGTGACCGAGTTTGTGAAGGTTCGGAAGTCACCTGAAGACTTACCACAAGTGATTGGGTGAGGTCTGTGTGACCTTAGCTCAAGGAGAATACGGTGAGGACTGTGTGTCCGGGACTGGGTGTCCTTGAGTTTAAATACTCAGCCGCTCCAACCAGATGTACAACTGAGACAGCAGTTGGAACTGGTCTACCAAATCATTGTCTGTTATTCTTCATCACGCGTGACTATGATATTCTTCGCTTGAGAATCTAGTTGCTTGAATCTCTTCACATCAGTAGCGTTCAGAGAAGGTGTGACTGAGGGAACACCATTTTCCACAACATACCAGAGATCGTTATCAATTGCCTCAAGATGCATTCGCATCTTATTCTTCTAGTAGGGGTAGTCCGTTCTATCGAAGGTAGGACACCCCGCAGAGACCTTGATCATACCTGCGGTCGACATAACTAAAACTCCAGGCGGTTAAACCAAAGGGACCTCCAGTTGATCCATCTAACTTATCTGGTTTTACATGTGAATCTCCTCATTCTTCTGATGAGTCATTTGACTCCAACTATAAACTGTTCAAAAATCAGAATGGTGAAGTCTTTGCTAGATATGTTGGGACTAACTGCAGGAACGGTTCCCATATGAAGAAAATCTGGGTTCCCAAAAGTTGCCTTGAAAATCTTCAGGTGAATGTCCTCATGACACCGCCCGTGAAGAATAGAAACCCCAGATCAAATTCTTCATATGAACCAAATTCTTCATATGGATCCAAGTCCTCATATGGACCAAATTCCTCACGTGGATTAAATTCCTCAAAAGTATCAAAGTCCTCATATGATCATCATCGTGCTAACCCTTCTGTTTCGCAGGGTAGAGCTAAGGGCTATGAATATGTGCATTATTCTTCAAATCATTATGTCCATAAGTCCTCGAAGAATTTCTCTGCTTATTCATATGCTTACCCTAACCCCTCTTATGTGAAACGAAGTGGACTGGCGTCTATGCCACCTTTCTCATATGGTGCTCGCAGAGTGATGAATTCTTTGCCACCCCTTCAGATGTGGGTGGTGAAGAAAAAGAACTAATCTCTTATGCAGGGTCAGGTCTCCAGATGTGCTCAAAACGTCTTAAGAATTTGCTGGAGACCTGAACTGTGCCTGATAGGACGCAGGCTAATCATGATGAAATGAACTTTCATTTCACACGTCCTCATACTGTTTATCTGTTCTTATTGCTCGAAGAAATTGATCTGATGATATTGATGTCATATCACTGATGAAGTATATGAGTTTGTAAGTTGCACTAATTCATCTGCAGGATGAACAACCCAAAGCCAATGAGTGGGTCCTCGATAGTGGATGTACGAATCACATGATGGGTGACAAGAATCTATTGATGGATGCTCCTTTATCACCGTCACATCTGAAGCATATCATCTTCGCTGACAAAGGCAAAAGTCAGGTATTGGGTCTAGGTAAGGTTGCAATCTCTAAGGACATACACATGGACAAAGTCATGCTTGTCGAGTCCTTAGGATACAACCTCATGTCTGTCTCAATGCTTTGTGATCTTGATATGGTTGTTGTCTTTGGCAAGTATCGTTGTGTTGTGATCATGGAAGCTGACAATTCCAAAGTCTTTGAAGGCTTTAGGAGAGGAGACTTGTACATTGTTGATTTCTCTACAGGACCACAACCGGCTGTATGCTTACTTGCAAAAGCTTCAGAAGGCTGGCTATTGCATCGACGACTTGGTCAGGCCGGCATGAGGAATCTGCACATGCTCGCGAAGAAGAAGCATGTCATTGGCATTGAGAATGTCAAATTCCTCAAGGATCACTTATGCGAAGCCTGTGAAGCTAGAAAGATGACAAAGGCCACGCATCCAGCAAAGACTATCATGACTACCACTCGACCATTTGAATTGCTTCACATGGATCTCTTCGGTCCTAATCATTATTCTGCTGTTACAAATGATGCTTCTCTATATGGCTTTGTAATTGTTGATGATTATTCTCGTTACACATGGGTACACATTGTCACTTACAAACATGAGGTGTAGGAAGTCTTCAAATGATTTTCCTCGAGGGCTTCAACCAACTTTGTGTGAAGATCAAGCACATCAGAAGTGACAATGGAACTGAGTTCAAGAATTCTGGTCTTGATGACTATCTTGATGAACTTGGTATTACTCATGAGTTATCTGCTCCTTATGCTCCTCAACAGAATGGCGTTGTGGAGTGCAAGAACAGAACTCTTGTTGAGATGGCTTGCACTATGCTTGATGAATACAAGATGCCTCGTCGTTTCTGGAGTGAGGCAATTGATGCTGCATTCCACATCATCAACAGAGTATATCTTCACAAATTCTTCAAGAAGACTGCCTATGAACTCCTCACTGACAAGAAACCCAATGTGAGTTACTTCAAAGTCTTCGGTGCTAAATGTTGGATTAGAGATCCTCATCACACATCTAAATTCGCACCGAAAGCACATGAGGGCTTCATGCTTGGTTACAGAAAGGACTCGCACACCTACAAAGTCTTCAACAATGTTCTTCACAAGGTTGTTGAAACTGTAGATGTGCGGTTCGATGAAACTAATGGCTCGCAAAGAGAGCACCTACCTTTTGTGATAGATGGACCAGCACCTAAAGAATCTATCAAGTTCAAGGCTACTAAGGATGTCATTCCTACCGAAGAATCTGCTGAAGAATTCATTCCAGAACATGAAGAACGTCAAGCTGGTGCACCTGAAGAAAATGGTGCTGAGGAAAATGCTCCTGAAGAAAATGCGGATCAAATTCGTCGAAGACAACCCGCTCATCCTCGTATTGCAAACAAAGTGCAAATCGAGAAGATCATCAATGACATTGAAGCACAAGGTCCTCTCACACGCTCAAAAGCTTCACATTTGTCTAACTTTTTTGGGCACTTTGCTTTTGTCTCTATCACAGAGCCCACTAAGGTAGATGAAGCATTTCTGGAGCCTGAGTGGATTCAAGCAATGCAAGAAGAATTACATCAGTTCGAGCTCAACAACGTCTGGGAACTGGTCAAATGTCCAGATCCTTGCAAGCACAACATTATTAGCACAAATTGGATCTACCGCAACAAGCAAGATGAAAACGGCCTTGTGGTGACGAATAAGGCACGGCTTGTAGCTCAACGATACACTCAGGTTGAAGGAATTGACTTCGATGAAACCTTTGCACCTGTTGCTAGACTTGAGGCTATTCGCATATTACTCGCTTATGCTAACCATCATGATATTATCTTACAACAAATGGATGTGAAAAGTGCATTCCTCAATGGTAAGCTTGAGGAAGAAGTATATGTTGCTCAACCCCCAGGTTTTGAAGATCCAAAGAATCCTGACAAAGTCTTCAAACTCAACAAGGCCCTGTATGGCCTCAAGCAAGCCCCTCGGGCGTGGTATGATACTTTGAAGAAATTCCTCATGAAGAAAGGCTTCAAACCCGGTTCACTCGACCCAACTCTTTTCACTAAATCTTATGATGATGAATTGTTTGTGTGCCAAATATATGTTGATGATATCATTTTTGGCTGTACTGACCAACGATATAGTGATGAATTTGCCTATATGATGAGTGGAAAATATCAAATGTCTATGATGGGAGAATTGAAATTATTTTTAGGTCTTCAAATTCGTCAACAGCGCAATGGGATATTCATATCTCAGGAGAAATACCTCAAGGACGTATTAAGGAAATTCAGCATGCAAGATTGCAAAGGGGTCAAAATTCCAATGCCCACAAATGGCCATCTGTGCACTGATGAAAATGGTCAAGACTTCGATCAAAAGGTATACCGCTCCATGATTGGCTCTTTATTGTACCTATGTGCATCTAGGCCGGATATTATGCTTAGTGTTTGCATGTGTGCCCGATTTCAAGCTACACCGAAGGAATCACACCATAAGGCTGTGAAGCATATTCTTCGATACTTAGCTCACACACCAACACTTGGATTATGGTATCCCAATGGCTCTTATTTTGATCTCATTGGATATTCAGACTCTGACTATGCTGGCGATCGCGTGGACCACAAGTCAACATCAGGCACATGCCATTTCCTCGGATGATCCTTGGTCTGTTGGTCCTCGAAGAAACAGAACTGCGTATCACTCTCCACTGCAGAAGCTGAGTACATTGCTGCTGGATCATGCTGTGCTCAACTACTATGGATGAAGCAAACATTCAAGGACTATGGCGTCAACGTGAAGAATGTGCCTCTGTACTGTGACAATGAGAGTGCTATCAAGATTGCTCATAACCCAGTTCAGCACTTGAAGACCAAGCACATCCAGATTCGTCATCATTTTCTTCGTGATCATGTGTTGAAGGGCGACATCTCCATTGACCACGTCAGCACTGAAGATCAACTGGCCGATATCTTCACTAAGCCCTTGGATGAGAAGAGATTTAGCAAGTTGCGGTGTGAGCTAAATATCATAGAATCTTCGAATGTTCTCTGAAATGGACACACATCCTAACACTTATGCTGACTTGATGACTTAGATGCGCAACACACGAAGTAACATTTTTCTTCAATCAATGAAGACTAACCCTCTAAGTGTGAAGAAATTAATGAAGAAAATGATTTTCAGAGCCCTACGACAATTGTACGCGGTGTCTGAAATCAGCTTTCTTATACGGTGGGATACGCCACCACCCAAAGTTGGAAATCTTCAATTTGAGTTTTTCTTTGTTTTTGAAATTCCTTAGTTTTTCAAATTTGCATTGTCTTCACTCTATCCGGTGTTGTTCTTCATTTGAATATATATATATATATATATATATATATATATATATATATGAGTTTTATGTCCTCTACAACATTCACTTATTGCTAATTCTTCAAGTTGATTTCTTCTGCTAAGTGAATGTGATCGGACCCTTCCCCCTCTGTGCTAAACTCAACCCAGTCTATTCACAAATTCTTCATGTGCGTTCTAGTTGAAACTCGTTCAAAATCTTGACTGTGTCCTTGACAACTGAAGAAATTGCGAACGGAATTTTTAAACTTATCTTATCTAAATTTTCGGCTTTGCCGCTCAAACCGTTCCACTTCTCATGACAATACTTATCTATTCACCCACGATCCTACACGATCGCCACCTCTCAGTACGTGGGTGACACATGTCAAGCGGATGAGAAGGGCTAGGGGCACGTTCGTCCGATTTCCTCGGGCGTATAGTCATTTCACTCCCTCTATAAATACCCCTGCCTCTTCCTCACTTCACTTTCACCTCGCTCGCTCTCACTCCCGCTCGAGCTTCCCAAAACCCTAGCGCCGCCGCTACTTTATCGTCTCTGGTAAGGAAGAGCTTCACTGCCTCGACCTCGTCGCCGTCGTACTCCTGCCGGTTGCGGATTTCTTCACTCCGCCGCCGCTGTAGCCGTCTTCCTCTGCCGAGTTAGGGCGTGGAAGATCTGACTTGACGAACTTCACATCTACTCTTCCCAGCTCGTCGAGTTCTTCACTTCGGGTAATTAAAAGTTACTTTTACTGCCCTCTTTGATTCTCAAGTTTTCTTGAAAATCTTCAAAAGTGTTTGTTCTTCAAATCTTCACACATGAACACCTCACATGTTATCAGTTCTTGATTCGTTTCTCTAAGCAATGATTTTCTTCAAGATTCCTCAGTTGCGTGGATTTTCAATCTATACAACTCTGGAACCTAAGACAAAGAACGCTTAGTGAAATTCCTCAAGACTCATCTGGTCAAATTCCTCAAACCTATTCATTTTTGAAAAACCTTCTGAGAATGCATATGACCTCTCCAAATTCCTCGCAACTATACTCTGTTCACAGGTACAAATGTCCGCTGCTGAATCACTAGGTTCTCATCAACTTAACTCATTTGCAACGTTCCTCGAAGAAAATTTGCACACCTCTTCAGAAACTTCAGTTGTTCATATTCCTCAGCTGAAGAAAATGGCTGATAAGAAGCCACAGAAGGGAGGAAAGAGGCCTGAGGTTAATACTGCGTTTGAAATCCCTGAGGACATTTATGCTGGATACTGCACTCCTGATGAGGCCAAGTTTGGAAAGGAGGACAAGAATCAGCGCAAGGTGCGCATACAACAGATAGAGAGGAGATGGGCACGAGAATGGAGGGAGTACAGGTATGTTACTCCCAAGTATATGAAGAAATTCGCGCTCAACCCTCCATGCTCAAGACCTCCATTGGCACCAGGCCAAGTGGCAGATCCCACCAGCCTCAAGCACGGTGAGGACTATGTTGATGGATGGGCAAAGCGCCAGGCCAAACTGGCCAAGCAAGCAAAGGAAGCAGTGAAGAAATTCAACGCAAACTCTGCTGCTGAGGCCTCTGCTAGTCAGCCAAGGAAGGCAATGCATAAGAAGCATGCACATAAGTCAAGTGCTTCTCCTTCGATGCCCTCACGGCCAAGCTCCTCTGCAATGCCCTCAAGGCCAGATTCTTCAAGGCCCTCACGGAAATTCCTCATACTGCTCCTTCAAATTCGTCAGCTCCTCCGTCAAAGTCTTCAGCTGCTCCGACCAAATCCTCGGCACCTGTGCATCTTGCCATGTGCCAAAGGACCCAAGTCATCTCAATTGCCTCAGGATCATCTGCAAGTTCCTCAGCTACACCAAAATCCTTAGCTGGCCCCACTCTGCTGAAGAAAAAGGCCACTGCTGGACGAGGCCTTCAACCAAGTCCTCACAAGAAGCAGGTCGCCTTCCAAGTGCCCTCATATGATGATGAGGCTGATGATGAAGAACTTGCCGAAATCATCAGAGACAGGCAAGCCAGGGTTGCTAGAGCCAAAGGCAACAATGTGCCACTGATGTTGGATCCAAAGTTGATCCTCGATTGCATTGACCTATGGCACAAGGACCCCAACACGCCTTTGCCGGATGAGGGAGTCCTGAACTAGGGGGTGTCCGGACAGCCGGACTATCATCGTCCGCCGGACTCCAAGACTATGAAGATACAAGATTGAAGACTCCATCCCGTGTCCGGATGGGACTTTCCTTGGCATGGAAGGCAAGCTTGGCGATACGGATATGTAGATCTCCTACCATTGTAACCAACTCTGTGTAACCCTAGCCCTCTCCGGTGTCTATATAAACTGGAGGGCTTTAGTCCGTAGGGGACAACAACCATTGCAACAATCATACCATAGGCTAGCTTCTAGGGTTTAGCCTCCTTGATCTCGTGGTAGATCCACTCTTGTACTACCCATATCATCAATATCAATCAAGCAGGAGTAGGGTTTAACCTCCATCGAGAGGGCCCGAACCTCGGTAAAAACATTGTGTCCCTTGTCTCCTGTTACCATCCGCCTAGACGCACAGTTCGGGACCCCCTACCCGAGATCCGACGGTTTTGACACCGACATTGGTGCTTTCATTGAGAGTTCCTCTGTGTCGTCACCGATAGGCTTGATGGCTTCTTCGATCAACAACGCCGTCCAGGGTGAGGCTTTCCTCCCCGAACAGATCTTCGTACTCAGCGGCTTCGCACTGCGGGCCAATCCGCTTGGCCATCTGGAGCAGATCGAAAGCTACGCCCCTGGCTGTCAGGTCAGATTTGGAAGCCTAAACTTCATGGCGGAAATCCGCGGAGACTTGATCTTTGTTGGATCCGAACCGCAGCCGAGCGTGTCGCACTGTCACGATGGGCATGATCTAACTCTGCCGCCGGACAGTACCTTGGAGGCCGCGCACGAATCCGCTCCGGCCCTTAGTTCGGAGCCGATCGCGCAGATCGAGGACCGGTGGCTGGACACCGCCTCGGGGGCTGCGACTTCCACGGCGATGGAGCCGAACACTGACCTTGTCCCTTATAAAGCTCGTGACTCCGAGGTGCCGGACTCCCTGCCGGACTCCGAACCTCCTACGCCCCTGCCGATCGAATCCGATTGGGCGTCGATCATGGAGTTCACCGCCACGAACATCTTTCAGCACTCACCCTTTGGCGACATCCTAAATTCGCTAAAGCATCTCTCGCTATCCGGAGAGCCCTGGCCGAACTGCGGCCAGGATGGTTGGGATGCGGACGACAAAGAAATTCAAAGCCCCCCCACCACCCACTTTGTAGCCACTGTCGACGATTTAACCGACATGCTAGACTACGACTCCGAGGACATCGGCGGTATGGACGACGATGCCGGAGACGATCAAGAACCAGCGCCTACAGGGCACTGGAAGACCACCCCAACATGACGTATATATGGTGGATACCCCAAAAGGAAGCGATGACGAGGAACAACGGGGCGCGGCAAAGGATAATCCCGCCGATAAACAACCAAAACGGCAACGCAAGCGCCGCCCTAAGCCCCGCCTCGACAAAAACAGCATTCCTAATGACCCAGCAATAGAACAGGGCAAACCAGTGGACGACGAACATGCAACCAAGCAACCGTCCGAACAGGACGAATCCGATAATCAATCCATTCCTGGCGAAACCAACAGTCCGGACGACCTCACGTCGGACACACCACCGGAGCACAGGAACCTTCACAAAAGACTCGTCGCCACCGCAAGAAGCTTGAAGAAGGAAAAACGGAAGCTCAAAATAGCGGAAGACATACTCAGAATGAGGTGGAGCAAAGTACTCAAGACCGCAGACAAATATGGCAATGGCCACCAATTAAAGAGCTACCCGAAGTGCAAGCTGCTGCCAGAATTTGACGAGGAAGCCATAGAGCCACCACAGTCAAAAATTAAAGAAGCCACCTGGCCGGATAGACGACCAGATGATAGGCCAAAAGCGACAAGCGGCGCCGCACTCAAGCCGACTCATCACCCTGGGAAAACAGATGGCCCAGCTAGGTCCGTTTACGGGCCGAAAAAGAGGGGCCCAGGAAGCAACGCAGCACGCCAAGTGTTCGAAGACAGCGGCACACCCAAATACAGGGGCGCCGCACATCCACTATGTTTCACCGATGAGGTACTGGATCATGAATTTCCAGCAGGGTTCAAACCCATAAACATAGAGGCATACGACGGAACAACAGACCCTGGAGTCTGGATAGAGGATTACATACTACACATACATATGGCTAGAGGAGATGATCTCCATGCCATAAAATATCTAACCCTCAAGCTCAAAGGGCCAGCTCAGCACTGGCTCAAAAGCCTCCCAGAAAACACTGTTGGAAGTTGGGAAGAGCTCGAGGACGCGTTTAGAGCAAATTTTCAAGGGACTTATGTCCGCCCTCCGGATGTAGACGATCTAAGTCATATAACTCAACAGCCCGGAGAGTCAGCGCGCAAATTCTGGAACAGGTTCCTTGCAAAAAGAACCAAATAGTCGACTGTCCAAACGCGGAAGCCTTAGAAGCTTTTAAACACAACGTCCGTGACGAATGGCTCGCCAGACACCTCGGCCAAGAGAAGCCGAGGACAATGGCCGCGCTAACAAGCCTCATGACCCGATTTTGCGCGGGGGAGGACAGCTGGCTAGCAAGATGCAGCGCCAGCGACCCGAGTACGTCCGAGATCAGAGATGGAAACGGAAAATCACGGCGCAGAAAGGATCAGCGCCGGAATAAAGAAAAAAGCCCAAAGAATACGGCGGTCAACGCCGGATTCAAAAGCTCGCGGCCAAACAACAAAACACTGCCTCTTAAGGACAACAGTGATGAGTTATCCAACTTAAACAAAATTTTGGATCGGATATGTCAAATCCACAGTACCCCCGGAAGGCCTGCAAACCACACCCACCGAGATTGTTGGGTTTTCAAATAGTCCGGTCGGCTCAACGCTGAACACAAGGGGCTCGACGCACCAAGCAAGGATGATGATAAACCCCACCAGCAGAGCACCGGAAAACAAAAGACCTTCCCACAAGAAGTCAAAACAGTAAACTCACTTCATGTGATATTACGGAAAAATAATGCGGCACCCGCTAAAATAAGGGCCGCATGGTCCACCCCAGCGGAACCTCGAAGTTGGATGTCAAAACCAATCACTTTCGACCACCTGGATTATTCCATAAGCATTCGAAACGCAGGATGGACTGCTCTGATATTGGATCCCATAATCCACGGACTACAATTTACACAAGTCCTGATGGACGGCGGCAGTGATTTAAACCTGCTATATCCGAACACAATCCGCAGGTTGGGGATAGACCTTGCTAAAATTCGACATAGCCGCACTTCCTTTAAAGGAGTGACGCCAGGCCCTTACGCCAAGTGCACAGGCTCCTTACTACTAGAAGTTGTGTTCGGGTCACCGGACAACTTCCGACGCGAAAAGCTAATCTTTCATGTCGCCCCATTCAAAAGCAGCTATCAAGCACTATTGGGACGTGAAGCTTTTGTCCTCTTTAACGCAATACCACACTATGCGTCTCTTACACTCAAAATGCCCGGTCCACGAGGCATCATTTCATTAAAAGGGTCATTCAAAGAGCCCAGACATGGCTAGACGAGTCCGGCATAAATAAGCTAGGGGCTCCCTAGCCGCACACCCCTTCACAAGGGGCTGCGCATATAAGCAACAATGAGCTAATATAGGCTCAGCTTTATTAATTTATTAATATTTTAATTTTTATGCACTTTCCGCACGATTTCTTTTCAAACTAAGTTCTTCTCTTTTTACAGATGAATACCGTGCACACCCGTCCAGGATAACGGCACAACGGAGAGACAGGCGCAGACGTGCAGTAGGGACCCGTTGCTAGGATTCTTTTCAGATTAAGACCCTGCGTAAACTTTTTTTACTGTCTCTTGTTGCTATAATCCCCTGGTTTTTCATGATAACCAGAGAGGAGACTGACGTTTCAGCATCGGCCGCGTTAGAGGACCTCGCCCGTACCTGGACACAGGGGGCTTAGGGCATTGTTTTGCCCGATTATTATAAAGACCGAACACCTTAGGGAGTGTTCGGCGTCTCGAGTTAGGCCTTATATGCATCAGCTCTGAATCATGTCTTTCGTCAAATGTTGGGTTTGCCCGGCTCCTGTGTTTTGCTGCCTTACGTTCCGTATCATCGGCTAACGTGGCACCAGGAGAACTACTGCGATTGTGCCCCAGTTCGGCTGGGCGAGTACCTCAGTAGAGAAAGCCGAAAACTGACTGTCATGATACAGCGAGAGACTGGTCAACCACTCGATCGACCACCGGAATGTTTAGAATTCCTCCGCTTTGACGAAGGGCCGTTTCCCGGTCAGGCACATACACGCCCCGAATTCGGAGAGCGCGGTGCCCCCAGGGGCTATATCGTAGCCCCACCCTCGAACTCCAATGGCTAAGTGAAAGTGATAAAGCATTATAGTCCGGTTGCCTCGTTTGCTACGCTACCACCTCCTTAAACAGGACCGAGACGTCGGATTAAGTGTGAAAATGCGCTATTTTTGCGAACACCCCCGCACCTTGTGCGTGGGGGCTGAAGCCGACGACTGCCATCTTTCAGGTTATACATACGTATACATAAACGGCCGCACAGGAGATATTTCAATACTTGAACGCACAAGTACAAAAAGCGCCTATATCATAAACATTGTTTTACAAAATTAAATGTGACATTTTTTGAGCACTGCGACTCTATTATACGAGCACCACGCAGAACTTCCCCAAAATAGTGCTCGGCGGGTAACCGGATCTCGTCCGAACCCTGGGTCGCAACAGCGGCGGCATCCATCTCCGTCCAATGTGTCTTCACACGGGCAAGTGCCATCCGTGCACCCTCTATGCAGGCCGACCGCTTCATCGCCTTGATATGCGGCACCGCCCCAAGAAATTGCTGCAACAAGCCAAAATAGCTCTTCGGCTTGGGCCTATCCGGCCAGACATGAGTCACGATATCCGTCATGGCAAGCCCGGACAACCTATTCAGCTCAGCCCATTCGGCCAACCGATCGGTCAGCGGAAGTGAATGATCCGGACTATGGAATTGAGACCAAAACAGCTCTTCCGTCTTGTGATCCTTCTGGCTCCGGAAGTGCACAACGGCATCTGCCGCACTTGCCGCTAAGTCCATATAAGGATCCTCCAGACCCCACAGCTGGCCAAGTGGAGCATACTTAGGATCCGTAAACCTTCGGCGCAGCAGAAAGGGCTTGCCAGCCACAATGTCTCCGGCTTGGCGCAGCTCCTCCTTTATAGCCCGCATCGCAGATCGGGCATCCTTGGCTTCGGCGGTGGCCTTCCCCAGGTCTTCTCGCTCCGATAGGCGCTCCTTTTCAAGAGCCTCATTGCCGTCGGTAGCATCTTTTAACTTCACGGCCATTTCGGCCATCTCTTCCTTGCTTCGGCAGTGTGCAGCCCTTTCGGCTTCTAACTCCTCGGCCGCCCTCAAGGCCGCCGCATTACTCCTTCTGGCTTGCTCCTTGGCTTGAGCAAGTTTGGCCCGAAGGCTCTCCACAGCAGCAGCACCATCTGCGTCAAGCACAAATATTATAAGAGATGGGCTTCGGCTCCCTTACTAGGTGACTGCGGAGAAAAAAATTACCTTGCGATTCGTCAAGTCGCCTGTTGATTAGCGCGATGTCCGCATCCGCAACGTCGAGTTGCCGCTTTAGTTCGGCAACTCCGTCAGTCCGGCTGGCCCCCGGACGATCCGCCACCTGCATAGGAACGGCGAAGATTGAAACCTGCGATTTTGATCCTCGGCACGCTGTCGCTTTTGACAACCTACCGAGTCTCAGGGGCTACTATCTATACAGGGCGCATTTCCATGTGCAAAACAGTCAAAAGGTGTGTCATTTTTACGTACCTCAAACCCCGCCAGCAAACTCCTGACGGCATTATGCAATCCGCTTTCGATGAACGAAATCCTTCCAATCACCATATTCATCAATGCATGGTGATCTTCTGAGATGGACGCCCTCTCAAGCAGATCCTTCAGCTCCCCCGGCCGAACACCAATCGGCGCCGAATTCCTCGGCTCTGCCGGGCTCGGGGATACCCTCTGTGATGACACTTCAGGCTCGTCCGCCCTATCCGACGGCGCAGCAGACGGAGGCATCTCGCTCTCCACCATCTCCGGACGAAGGTCCCCCGAAGACGAGCTCATCTGAGAAGGTCAGAGATCCGAACTACAAGGTAAAAGATTCGGTTATCCTCAGAAGCACAAATAGGGATGTCTCTTATTACTGAACTCCCTTTTTTCCACTTACGACTCGCTGGAGGGCTGATTCTTTAGGGGAGACTGTGCGGCCGGGACCTCCCCGGACGCAGGACCCTCTGGTGAAGATTTCTTCCCCCGCTTAGGGGCTTTGGCCTCCGGGTCTCTGGAGGCGGTCCTCTTCTCCCCCTGGAGGGAGGGATTCTCGATCCCCCCTTCTTCAAGCGCCTCCTTGGGTGAGGCGGTAGATCCTCTATCTTCCCTTTCGCCTTCTTCTGAAGGCGCAACCTCCAACATCCTGACCAGCACGGGATTCGGCGCAGTCTCTGGGAGGGGGGCCGGACACCGTATCAGCTTTGCTTGCGCTATCCACTCCTGTTAAGGAGCAACGGGTTAAAAGGCGAATCATAGAAGGGCAAACAAACAGTATGTCCGGACTGGGAGCTACTTACTTGTGTATCCGGGCGATTGCAGCTTAGGCCGGCGTCCTCGGTCAATTTTGGACACGCCACTCGTGGTCCAAAGAATAATTTGTACATCTCCATGGATGTCATACCCATGAAGTGTTGAAGAATTCGTGGCCCCTCCGGATTAAACTCCCACAACCGGAGAGGGCGGCGTTTGCAGGGCAGGAGACGCCTGATCAGCATGACTTGCATTACCACAACCAGATCGATCTCCCTCGCTTGGAGGTCTCGAATCCGGCCCTGCAGTAGGGGCACGTCCTTTGGCGGCCCCCAGTTGAGCCCTTGGTTGACCCACGACATCAACCGTCATGGAGGTCCCGAGCGGAATAAGGGCGGCGGCTTCTGCCTGCTGCCCTTCGGAGCGGTGATATAGAACCACTCCCGCTGCCACAAGCCGAGCTCCTCTTGGAAGGAGCCCTCTGGCCACGGGGCATCGGCCCTCTTGCTTACGGCCGCCCCGCCGCACTCTGCTTGACGCCCCCCGATCATCTTCGGCTCCACATTGAAGGTCTTCAGCCACAGGCCGAAGTGGGGGGTGACGCGGAGGAAGGCTTCGCAGACGACAATAATGCGGAAATATGGAGGATGGACTCCGGAGCCAAGTCGTGGAATTCCAACCCATAGTAGAACATGAGCCCTCTCACAAAAGGATCCGTCGGGAAGCCTAAACCCCGACGGAGGTGGGATACAAAGACGACATACTCGCCGGGCTCGGGGGTGGGGATGGCCTGCCCTTCGGCATGCAGCCTGTGCGAAATCTCGTAGGACAGGTACTTGGCCTCTCACAGCTTTAGCACGTCCTCCTCCGTGACGGAGGAGGGCATCCACCGACCCTGAAGGTCGGAGCCGGACATTGTTGAAGGTCCGAAGCGCTCGAATATGGGGCTCTGGGTGTTGGAACTTGGAGCAAGGAGAGGATTCGATGGAAGATTGAAGAAAAAAACGAGCCTTGGTCCTATTATAAAGAGGGAGAATACCAAGAGCCGTCTCTGTGACCGTTCGGGACTCGCCTTCGATAGAGGAGGCGTGGCGACGGGCGCGGTTGGGTTACCCATGTCCATATTGATGAGAATCCCGGAATAAGGGGAACACGATCTCTGCTTCGACAAGACGTGCCAAGGAAACCGCTTCGCTAAACGTGCTGAGGTGGTATAATAAAAAACAATTCAAGTAAAGGCTTGGTAGTGGCGTGACGTCATGCCGCGAAATACGTCAGCAGATTGAACTTGTGTACATACTATTCTCTCTACAGTGGAATGTGGAATTTATTTTGCAGAGCCGGACACTATCCTGGTGTTCACAATCTTCTACAGATTATTCGGAGGAGGAACCCGCCTTGCAATGCCGAACATTATGCGCGCCGGACTCATCGTCATTGAAGCCAGGTTCAGGGGCTACTGAGGGAGTCCTGGACTAGGGGGTGTCCGGATAGCCGGACTATCATCGTCCGCCGGACTCCAAGACTATGAAGATACAAGATTGAAGACTCCGTCCCGTGTCCGGATGGGACTTTCCTTGGCGTGGAAGGCAAGCTTGGCGATACGGATATGTAGATCTCCTACCATTGTAACCGACTCTGTGTAACCCTAGCCCTCTCCGGTGTCTATATAAACCGGAGGGCTTTAGTCCGTAGGGGACAACAACCATTACAACAATCATACCATAGGCTAGCTTCTAGGGTTTAGCCTCCTTGATCTCGTGGTAGATCCACTCTTGTACTACCCATATCATCAATATCAATCAAGCAGGAGTAGGGTTTTACCTCCATCGAGAGGGCCCGAACCTGGGTAAAAACATCATGTCCCTTATCTCCTGTTACCATCCGCCTAGACGCACAGTTCGGGACCCCCTACCCGAGATCCACCGGTTTTGACACTGACACCGGAGATGAACCTCACTCCTGGTCAGAATCATGTTTTGACTGCCTTCATTGAGGAAGAAAAATGGAAATTTGAACAAGGCAGAAGTTTGAAGAAAGTGCGGTACAAGAAACAGCGCTACCTCAAGGACAATGTCCTCACTCTCACCCCTGATCAGCTCATTGCTTTGCAAGCTGAAATCAAGCAATTGAGTGATGAATTCGATCGCTACTATGCTGATTGGAAGGGCGCCAAGGTGTGGTTCGTCAATCTAACAAAGAAATTCACTTCAAGTGTTGCACCTCCTGTGCACATTGAAGTTACTCAGGCTGAAGTGTCTGCTCAGCCTACTGAAGAACATGCCAGCACCGCTGATGACAATCAGGCTGTTGAAGAAACAGAGAGTGCCAGGGCTGATGACTCCATTCCAGCCGCTGAAGATATTGCCAGGGCATCCACTAGTGGTGCGCCTGAAGAAAGTGAACCAGTCAGGGCAACTGCATCAGTTGCGCCTTAGGAAAATGAACCAAAGTCCTCTGCGCCTACACCAACTCCGATCCTTCCATCTGCATCAGATGCGAAGAAGACCAAGGCTGCAGAGCGTGCAGCTGTGAAGAAAAGGAAGGCATCAACTTCATCAAATTCTTCAGCTCCGAAGAAGATGAAGCCACTGACTAGCTCAATTGACAACCCAATTAATGCCATTCCAGTCTCCTCCATGCCATCAAAGGACCATGTTCCTTTTGGTGAAGATTATGTGATTCCCAATGAATCCGATGAAGAAACTCCTTCTGCTGCTTCGACGGAGTAGTTGTACGAAGAAATTGAAGTGGATGAAATCCCTTCAACCCCAGTCATTTCCTCACCTATGCCTCAGTTCACTGCTGAAGAGGCAGGTGTTGAAGAAATAGAAGATGAGGATGTGGACATTGGTTGTACCACTCACGTGCTCAATGATGAATTTTGGGACAGTCAGCACCCCAACTCTCCAATGTTCACTCCACTCCAAGCAATTCCTCAGTCCCCTGCTGCTACTAAAGTGCAAATGGGATCTAAAGAACCTCATGCAACTCCAAGTGTTCATGAAGAAATTCCAGCCACTAGTGCTGAAGAAAATATCAATGAGGAAATGAAGAACCAGGCTGAAGCTGCAGAAGAGCCTGAAATTCCTCAGCCTGAGGAACCTGAGATTGCAATTCCTGAGGTGGTGATGCAATTGACTGACACTCCTCAGCCCAAGCCAAAGGATCCCTTCTCCAAGAAGCAAAAATTCAAGGTTGATGATTTCTTCAGCGAGCATGTGTTCTTCACTGAATTCAACCCCTATGACAATGCTCGTCTTAGAAGGAAGCGTTTCTGGACTGCTAGCCAGGCCAACTTCTATTCCTCGCTGCTCGTCAACAAGGACAAAGTCTTCGATCACGAGCATATTCCTCATGTGGACATGGAATCAATGCCGTGCTTCTCTCAAGTCCTCAGCATGCTTCATGATGCAGGCTTGCTCAACTTCTGCTCTGACATAGTTGAATGGAATGAAGAGCTCATTCTTCAGTTCTACTCAACTCTGCATATCACACGTGATGCTGCTGATGTCAACTCGTGGGTGTTGGACTGGATGACTGAAAACACTCATTAGAAGGCACCCGCCTCTGAGTTGCTTCATGCCCTGCCAATCAGTCCTCCACCTGACGGTGCTCGTTGTTTGTATGATGAGCCTGAACTCACTGCTCACTATATGCAAGTGCTCATGAAGCCGCTAAAGCATGGTCAAGCCCCAAGGACCAAATTCCTCGTGCAGGAATTGCTCTATGTGCCAAGAACCATCTTTCAGTCAAGTTAGATTGACCTTAGTCTTCAGTCAAAGTCTTCAAACAGATATGAATAGACACACAATACAAGAAGGTCAAAGTTCCTTCCTTGGTGGCCAGCTCATATTCTTCATCACGCGCCACGGACGAGTATGAAGACTTGGACGACACTGTAGCAGGCCCTACAATGACTCAAGACCCTGACAACACTGGCGCTCCTCCATCATCATGATATTCTTCAGGGGCGTTAGTCCTCAGTTTCAACCCATTTGGTCATTCGATGACAAAGGGGGAGAAATTTGAGTTAGTCTTCAAGCGGGTCTATCCTATATGGGCATTTTTTTGCTAAGTTACAACTCTCGTTCTTCTGATGACTTTGCTGGATCGAGTTGTAATCTTAAACTCTATGGTGGCTTGATACTTTCGTTGATTTCTTCTCCATTCTTATTCCTCATTAATGCTAATGCACGCATGCTGAATCACATCAGTCACCATATTTCATCATGCATTTCAAATTCTTCATATTATATATCAAATGCGTGTATGAATTACAAGATATAGGGGGAGATCTCCATGATTATAATCTTCAAGTGTGTATTGTTTCAAAAGCAAATTCCTCACTATGCACATCTTCAGGGGGAGTTCTTCTATATCTTGCAATCAAATTCCTCAATATCAGTATTTACACTTCATATGTTTATCCCCGTTGAAAACTTAACGTATATTGTCATCAATCACCAAAAAGGGGGAAATTGTAAGTGCATCTAGTGCCCCTTAGTGATTTTGGTGTATTGAAGACTTATAGGTTAAGGGACTGATGCGTTTGTGAGTGTACATAGGTCTATAAGTCTATGAGGAGTTTGATATTTACAGATAAAGTCAACCCCTAAAAATGAAGTTCTTCAACTGAAGACTTTGGATTTCTGAAGACTTTCTGAAGACTTTGAAAGTGAAGAAATTGGTGTGACCCTGAAGACTTAGCAATCATTCGAGGAACATGAAGCATCAAGACTTTTGTTTTCATAGTTTCATTTTCTCTTTCTTGAGTCATAGGAAACACCATACTGTTAAAGGGGGTCGAGGAAATACTAAGGAAAAATTTCCATGTGATGCTCAACTCAAAATCCTACACCTACCAATCCCTTCGAGTGAAGCCATTGGAAATCTCATACAGTTCAGTCATATTCTTCAGTGACAAAGACGAGGTTCTTCTGGTCTCTGAGGAATTTGTTCTGACTGAGGAGTTAGGAATTCGCCAGTGCGAATTGCCTACACAGTGAGGAACATGATAGCCCTGAGGAATTTGATAGTCAAAATTCCGACCGTTGTTGTGCTATGCGCCAGCTGTTCCAAAATATCTACCCACCTAACGGTCATATCAGACAAGGGCATTTATGTCATATCATGTCGGGCTGCTCCCTAGGCTATAAATAACCGCCCCCTTCAAC
Organism: Triticum aestivum; assembly: GCF_018294505.1. Classification (NCBI taxonomy): domain Eukaryota; kingdom Viridiplantae; phylum Streptophyta; class Magnoliopsida; order Poales; family Poaceae; genus Triticum; species Triticum aestivum. The sequence goes on from NC_057801.1 coordinate 454,525,676, forward strand.
CACTAGCTGGTTGGCTGCTCCAAGAGAAACTGACACTTGTCATTTGAGAGTATCCCGTCCTCTGAGGACTTTGAGCGAAAATCATCAAGTGAGGAAAACCCAAAACCCAACACCTACAAACCCAAAGTGATTGAGCATCACTGAAGAGATTGATCCTGCGTGGAGCTGACGCTTGTTTCCTTTGAAGACTGTGCTTCTTCCAGAGGGTTAGGCGTCAAAGTCTAGAGCATCCAAGAGGAATTTTGGATCGCCGAGTGACCGAGTTTGTGAAGGTTTGGAAGTCAACTGAAGACTTACCACGAGTGATTGGGTGAGGTCTGTGTGACCTTAGCTCAAGGAGAATACGGTGTGGACTGTGTGTCCGGGACTGGGTGTCCTCGAGTTTAAATACTCAGCTGTTCCAACCAGATGTACAACTAAGACAGCAGTTGGAACTGGTCTACCAAATCATTGTCTTCACCGAGCTTACTGGTTCTATTTCCTCAACTCCTTTCATTTCCTCATGTCTTTTATTGTGTGTCTATTCATATCTTTTTGAAGACTTTGACTGAAGACTTTCTCAATTTCCTCAGTTCAATTTCTTTAGTCTGTCCGTCTTCTTTCTTGTGTTATCTTGTGTTTACGCTTTCTGTACTCTGTGCTTGTCTTCATTTCATCATGATGACCATGCTAGTGTTATTTTATGTTTACTTCTGAGTACTTATTCCGCTGCAAGTAGTTCTTCACTTATGAATTTCCTCACCAGCAAATTCCTCACTGAAGAATTCATAAAAATCGCCTATTCACCCCCCCCCCTCTAGTCGATATAACGCACTTTCAAAGATAGACTTGTTGACGAATGCAGTAGGAGAGCTAGGCTCGCCACACCAGACTTGGATTCCTCAGATGCCTCCTCGTCCTCATGTTCCTCAGATTCAGCCTCAGAGTCCATTTCCTTGCCAATGAATGCCCGAGTCTTCTTTGAGCTGCTCTTCTTGTGAGATGAAGACTTCGAGTATTTTGATGATGAAGACTTTGAAGATTTCTTCTTCTTCTTTGTGTCATCAGAACTGTAGTCCTTGTATTTCTTCTTCTTTGATTCCTTATCCCACTGAGGACAATCTTGAATGTAGTGACCAGGTTTCTTGCATTTGTGGCATAGCCTCTTCTTGTAGTCACTGGATGAGGAATCATTGCTCCTTGAGGATTTTCCAAAGTGACCACGTCTTGAGAACTTCTGAAATTTCTTCACGAGCAGAGCTAGTTCCTGGCTCAGTTCTTCAGGATCACCAAGGCTGCTAGCAGAGTCTTCATCTTCAGACTCAGAGACTGCCTTGGCCTTCAGAGCACGTGGTCTTCCATAGCTCGAACCATCGAGATTTCTCTTCTCAACAAGCTGGAACTCATGAGTATTTAGCCTCTCAAGGATATCAGCGAGATCAAGTGACTTGTAATTAGCACGTTCTTGAATCATCAGTGCCAGAGTATCAAATGAAGAATTGGGTGATCTCAGCAATTTCTTCACCACCTCATGGTCGGTGATGTCAGTGGCGCCAAGCGCTTGAAGCTCATTTGAGATGTCAGTGAGGCGATCGAAGGTTTGCTGAACATTTTCATTGTCGAGTCTTTTGAAGCGGTTGAACAGATTGCGAAGAACGTCAACACGAGAGTCACGTTGAGTTGAGACTCCTTCATTCACTTTAGACAGCCTATCCCAGATAAGCTTAGCAGTTTCCAAAGCACTCACTCTTCCATATTGCCCTTTGCTCAGGTGGCTACATATGATATTCTTCGCTTGAGAATCGAGTTGCTTGAATCTCTTCACATCATTAGCGTTCAGAGAAGGTGTGACTGAGGGAACACCATTTTCCACAACATACCAGAGATCGTTATCAATTTCCTCAAGATGCATTCGCATCTTATTCTTCCAGTGGGGGTAGTCCATTCCATCGAAGGTAGGACACCCAGCAGAGACCTTGATCATACCTGTGGTCGACATAACTAAAACTCCAGGCGGTTAAACCAAAATCACACAGAACAAGGGAGTATCTTGCTCTGATACCAATTGAAAGTGCGTTATATCGACTAGAGGGGGTGAATAGGCGATTTTTATGAATTCTTCACTGAGGAATTTGCAGATGAGGAAATTCCTAAATGAAGAACTACTTGCAATGGAAATAGTACTCAAAAGTAAACATAGCAGAACACAAGCATAGTCATCATGATGAAATGAAGACAAGCACAGAGTACAGAAAGCGTAAGCACAGGATAACACGGATGAAGACGGATAGACTGAAGAAATTGAACTGAGGAAATTGAGAAACTCTTCAGTCAAAGTCTTCAAACAGATATGAATAAGCTCACAACAACTGAAATGAGGAAATGAAAGAGTTGAGGAAATAGAACCAGTAAGCTTGGTGAAGACAATGATTTGGTAGACCAGTTCCAACTGTTGTCTCAGTTGTACGTCTGGTTGAAGCGGCTAGGTAACTAAACATGAGGACACACAGTCCTCACCGTATTATCCTTGAGCTAAGGTCACACAGACCTCGCCCAATCACTCATGGTAAGTCTTCAGGTGACTTCCAAACCTTCACAGACTAGGTCACTCGGCGATCCACAATTCCTCTTGGATGCTCTTGACCATGACGCCTAACCGTCTGGAAGAAGCACAGTCTTCAAAGGTAACAAGCATCGGATCCACGCAGGATCAATCTCTTCAGTGATGCTCAATCACTTTGGGTTGTAGGTGTGTTGGGTTTGGGTTTTCCTCACTTGATGATTTTCGCTCAAAGTCCTCGGAGGATGGGATGCTCTCAAATGACAAGTGTCAGTTTCCCTCGGAGCAGCCAACATGCTAGTGGTTGTAGGGGCAGCTATTTATAGCCTAGGGAGCAGCCCGACATGATAAGACATAAATGCCCTTCAATGATATGACCGTTAGGTGGGTAGATATTTTGGGACAGCTGGCGCATAGCACAGCAATGGTCGGAATTTTGACTCTCAAATTCCTCAGGGCTATCATGTTCCTCACTGTGTAGGCAATCCGCACTGGCAAATTCCTAACTCCTCAGTTAGAACAAATTCCTCAGCAACCAGAAGAACTTCGTCTCTGTTACTAAAGAAATTGACTGAACTGTATGAGATTTCCAATGGCTTCACTCGAAGGGATTGGTAGGTGTAGGATTTTGAGTTGAGCATCACATGGAAATTTTTCCTTAGTATTTCCTCGACCCCCTTTAACAGTATGATGTTTCCTATGACTCAATAAAGAGAAAATGAAACTACGAAAACAAAAGTCTTCACGCTTCATGTTCCTCGAATGATTGCCAAGTCTTCAAGGTCATACCAATTTCTTCACTTTCAAAGTCTTCAGAAAGTCTTCAGAAATCCAAAGTCTTCAGTTGAAGAACTTCATTTTTAGGGGTCAACTTTCTCTGTAAATATCAAACTTCTCATAGACTTATAGACCTGTGTACACTCACAAACGCATCAGTCTCTTAACATATAAGTCTTCAATACACCAAAATCACTAAGGGCACTAGATGCACTTACAACCTACAAAGTACTTCTAGTTTCATACTTGTTCTAGGTAAAGAGAACGTTAAGCGTGCATAGAGTTGTATCGGTGGTTGATAGAACTTGAGGGAATATTTGTTCTACCTTTAGCTCCTCGTTGGGTTCGACACTCTTATTTATCGAGAAAGGCTACAACTGATCTCCTATACTTGTGGGTTACAGCACCGTGGGGGGTACGACGCACCCCCTGGCTTGTGGCCTCCTCGGTCACCTCCTGGTCCAGCTCCGGTGCTTCGGGGGTATCTTTTGGTCCACAAAAAATCACCGTAAATTTTCAGACCATTCCAAGAACTTTTATTTCTGCACAAAAAATGACACCACGGTAGTTCTGTTGAAAACAGCGTCAGTCCGGGTTTGTTCTAATAAAATCATACCAAAACCATATAAATTTTTTGTACACATGGCATGAATACTTCATAAATTATAGATATGTTGGAGACGTATCAATCATCCTCTCCTCTTCGGAGTAATACCAACGCAGATACAAGCAACCACGCCTCTACTAGACTAGCTCGTTGATCAAAGATGGTTAACGTTTCCTAACCGTAGATATGAGTTGTCATTTGATAACGGGATCACATCATTAGGACAATGATGTGATGGACAAGTACCAACCGTAAGCTTAGCATCAGATCCTTTAGTTATTTTCTACATCTTTCATCATGTCAAGTATCTGCTCCTTAGACCATGAGATCGTTCAACTCCCTGACACCGGAGGAATACTTATTGTGTATCCAAACGTCACTTCATAGTTGGGTGATCATAAAGGTGCTCTACAGGTATCTCTGAAGGTGTCTGTTGAGTTGGCATGAATTGAGACTGGGATTTGTCGCTCCGTGTGACGGGGAGATATATCTCTGGGCCCTCTCGGTAATACAACATTGCAAAGAGCTTGCAAGCAATGTGCCTAATGATTTAGTCACAAGAACGTGTATTATGGAATGAGTAAAGAGACTTACCAGCAACGAGATTGAACTAGGTATGGAGATACCAACGATCGAATCTCAAGCAAGTAACATATCGTCGGACAAAGGGAATTGCATACGGGACTGACTGAATCCTTGACATCGTGGTTCAACCGATAAAGATCCTTGTGGAATATGTAGGAACCAATATGGGCGTCGAGGTCCCGCTATTGGTTATTGGCTGGAGGGGTGTCTCGATCATGTCTACATGATTCTCGAACCCATAGGGTGCGCATGATTAACGTTCGATGATGCTAGAGTAGTATTGGGATATGTGCATAGGTAACGGAATGTCGTTCGGAGTCCCGGATGAGATCTCGTACATCACGAGGAGCTCCTAAATGGTCCGGAGGTAAATATTCATATATAGGAAGTCATGTTTTGGTCGCCGGAAAAGTTTCGGGCATTATCGGTATTGTATCGGGAGTGCCGAAAGGGGTCTAGTGGTCCACCTGCCCCGGGGGCCCGCATGGGCTGTAGGGGTGCGCCCTGGCCTCCATGGGCCAGGGTCACCAGCCCCAAAAGTCCCAGGTGCCTAGAATAAGGAAAAGGGGAAGAGTCCTAAGGGGGAAGGCACCCCCCTAGGTGCCTTGGGGAGGGAGGATTCCTCCCTAGGCCGGCACCCACTCCCTTGGAGGACGGGTCAACGCTGCGCCCCAACCCTCCCTCTTGCCTCCTATAAATAGTGTGGGGGAGGGAGGGGCTAGGGACACAAAATCCCGCGCCCCAGCGGCAACCCTACCTCTCCCAAAACTCTGTTTTCTCCTTTGATTGGTTCTAGCAGCGTTTGACGAAGCCCTGCCGAGATTGCACCACCACCATCTCCACCACGCCGTCATGCTGGTTGAGACACCATCTACTTCTCCTCTCTTACTTGCTGGATCAAGGAGGAGATCTCATCGAGCTGCACGTGTGCTGAACGTGGAGGTGTCGTCCGTTCGGTACTAGATCGGATTGGATTGTGATTGGATCGCGAAGAGTACAACTACACAACCGCGTTATGTACGCTTCCGCTTTCAGTCTACAAGGTTATGTAGACACACTCCCCTCTCGTTGCTTTGGATCTCCTAGATTAGGTCTTGGGTGTTCATAGGAAAAAATTATTTTCATGCTTCGTTCCCCATCACTACTCCCCTTTTCAACTATCGGCACAACATTCAAGGGAAGCGGCACAAGCTCGGCGGCAACCCAGACAACCATGGAGCCCGGCCGATACCCTAGCTGGACTTCGACCAATCTCCGCCGCCACCTCACGCCGGAGAAGAGGAGGCTACCGGGGAAAAGACCTTCAGGTTGGTTCTCTCTTTGTCTCTCTCTGTGCTTCTCCCATGTCTACTCTTTGTTCTCTATCTAGCTGCACAAAGGGTTAACTGAATGCATAATAATTAACATGGATTGCATGGCGACTTGTATTTGTTCCTGGTGCAGGGTGGGGGATCACCCAATCCTCTAGAGGATTAAATCCACTAGAGTATTAAACACTCTTGAACCGAACAAGGCCTTATGATTTGGTGTGCTACAAGGGGGTGATGACGCACAAGTATAGAAGACCGCAACAGTCTCCAAGGGTAGTATTTCACCCAAATTTATTGAATCAACAGAAGGGGAGCGAAAGAATATATATATATATATATATATATATATATATATATATATATATAAGCCTTAGCAGTTGAGTTGTCAATTCAACCACACCTGAGAATCACTTCCTTGCAGCAATTTATTAGTAGCACAGTAATATGATAGCAGTGAAAGCAGTGGTAACAGTAGCGGTGGTAGTAGTTTTGTAGCAATTGGAATAACATCAGTAATAGTGAATTGAGCAAAGACAATATTATAAAAGTGTAGGCAATGGAGGAGCGTTGGATATTTGGATGAAATTCAATATGTAACAGCCAAACCTAGAGCGATACACAATAGACCCAATTCGTCAATCATATGTAGGCATGTATTCCGTATATAGTCATATGTGCTTGTGGTAACAACTTGCATGACATCTTTTGTCCTACCCTCCCGTGGCAGCGAGATCCTATTGGAAACTAAGGGCAATTCAGACGGTCCTTTCAATAGAGAACCGGAGCAAAGCATTAGCAAACGGTGAATACATTAACTCCTCAAATTACAGTCATTCCTGAAGAGTATCCCAATTATTGTCACTAGGGTCTGTGGTTCGAAACAATAATAGGTGTGTACAACTTGCAGATAAGATCAACATATCCATTATATAATCATGAAAAGCATAAATGTTCAGATCTGAAATAATGGCACTCGGGGCCCTAGTGACAAGCATTAAGCATAGTGAAGCCATACCAACATCAATCTCAGAACATGGTGGATACTAGGGATCATGCCCTAACAATTTGACTCGATTACGTAAGAAATCTCATTCATCTTCGTCATTGTCCAACAAGCCTACAAAGGAATTACTCACTCTCGGTGATGAGAATCATGAAATGTTGATGGAGAAAGGTTGACGATGACGTGGCTGACGAATCCCTCTCTTTGGAGCCTCGAACGGACTCCAAATTAGGGTTCCCAACAAAGAACAGGAGGTGGCGGCGTCTTTGTATAGTAAAACGCGATAAAACTTTCTCTCTAAATTTTTTTCCTCGGGAAGACAAAATATATACACTTGGAATTAGGTTAGACATAGCCACTGACAAGCTTTCACATCAGCATCCCGCAGAGAACCTTGTTTGGGCTCGTGGTATGCGTGTCTTGCCGCGCTCTAGCTTGAAGAGCCTCCTGAGAGCATCCTCCGAAACATCTTTCTTTTTTTAAACAATTTAGACAACTTATAAGAGGTGAAGAAAACTCAACATAATTGATAGCAACTCCTCCCACAAGTACCTAGAGACTATATCATGCATCAAAACTACTTAGAACCAACTAAATAAAATATGCAAGCTCATTTTCATGGTCACCAATAGCAGCAAAATAAGCAAAGTATAAACAACTAGAACAAAAACTAATTGGGCCATTTGTAACATCCCAAAATTCTAAATTTTGGAATGTTATATTAAATATATAGATTTGATTATTTGTTTGATTGTTGTGTGATTGATTGACTGAAAGTGAGTGAATTCGAAACTGTTTGAAAGTTAAATGAGAGGGACTAAAAGGACTTTCCCAAACTTTCACCTTTGCTTTTTGATCTCCATGGATTCAAATACTTTTCAAACACAAAACCCTTGAGCGAAGATGATATGGCTTCTTCCGTTTTATTAAATGAAAGGGTTTTGAAAAGATTTGACTTTCATTTGGAATTATTTCCAATTCTTAAACTTCATGCAACTCAATGATTTTCATGAGAGAAGATAAAATGACTTCTTCAAAACATATGAAATATGAGTTGGGAGTTTAAAAGAAATCCAATTTAAAGTTCCTTTGAATTTATTTTCAATTTGGAGTTATTGGAGTTTTATTCAAATTATTTTTCTCCAAAAATAAAATATACAGAAATTAGGGTAACATGATTCCCTACAATAGAAAATTGGAGAAAAATAAATTTGAATTCATTTTGGTATTTTTAAAATGATTTTCGTTGGATTTTATGAGAGTAGCAGCAGTGTTTGATTTATAAGAATTTTTGTGTATTTTATTTGAAGCTAGAATAATGTTCATGTTGTAGAAAATCTTTTTCTAAAAATTTTGATATATTATATGCCTATATAATATTTCTATTTTTCTTTTGTTTTTATTTTTGTTTTTGTTTGTCTGTTTTAAAAAAAAAACTTCCCTCCGCCGAACCGGGCCGGCCCAGCTCCTGCCAGGCCAAGGCCCAACCCAGCGAGCCGCTCGCTCCCGTCCCCAATCGGGACACGTCCCGAGTCCGCCGCCGCGCCGCCATGGACGCCGTGCCGACTCTGGCCTCCTCTGCCCCCTCCTCCACGCCACCTCCTCCCCTCCCCTATAAATCCCGAGGCCCCGGTCCCGTTTCCCTCTCTGCTCGCACTGCCGCCTCCTCCCGCATCTCGCCGGAGCCCGCAGTCGCCACTGCTCTGCACTACCGCCGTCGCCGCACTTCGCCCGTGCCACCTCCGCCACCTCGCCGCCCTCGCCCCTCGTCGCGAAGCCGCGCCACGCCGGAGCTCGCCGTCGCCACTGCCCCGCCTCGCCGGAGAAAGCCGCCGTCGCCGCCGGTTCATCTCACCGATCCGGTATAAACCGAGAAAACCCGCCGGTTTTTTTGTATATAGATCGGTTTTTCTTCCAGATCGGTTTTATAATTTTTAGGTTTTCTTAGATAATGAACGTTTTCCGTTTAGATCTTTTTAGCGAATGGTTTTCATTAGTTAGCGCTCGGCAGCGAACGTTCACTATTTAGTCTTTTCTTTTTCTGTTTATTTACGTCAGGGACCTATCCGTGAATATATTTATTTACAGATTGGCCCCTAGTTTTCAAACGCTCACAACTTTTTGCTCGTTTATCCAAATCCAACAAAACCAACACCCACTTCTTCGTTGCGATCTCCTCTATCCAGTAATCCAACTCAAACATGTTTTTGAAAGTTTAAAATTTGAATTAGATCAGATTTGAATTTGAACTTCGTTTGATCGTAACTTGAGTTTTATAACTCCGTTTGAGTTGATTCTTTTTGCAAATCGAAGCTCTTGAACTAAACTTTCTGATAAGGCCAAATTCACTAAATTTTGGTACTGTTAGGAATTGTTTTATGTTGCAAGAGTTATTCGCTTGGTTTTGATGTTTTCCGAATCGTACTCTTCGTTCTTTCCGATCTTTTGAGTGATTGCTTATGTGTGGTTACTATTGCTTGCTCACGATAGATTGACTGGAGTCTGACGAGTAGAACTATCAAGAGTTTTGAGTGCGAATCATCTTCATCAACATTGCAGGCAAGTTCACACTTTGGTCATATCCCTTATTACCCAGTTTTTATGCATTAGATCAATCATCAAACATTGCATGATTAGGATCTAATTAAATTGTGGGTTTTGGGAAGTAGATTGAGGTCTCACCTATTACCTGTTTTATTATCAAACCCTTGGGAGTTACTTCTACGTTTGCTTATTATGCCATGCTATGCTCGTAGACGTGGATTGAGTTTGAGTGAATTTCCATGACAGATGTGAGATTTTTAATTAATGGTTTATTTAAGGTGGGAACTTTAATACACATCTGGGTGGATTGAGGTACCTGGTTATTCCAGGATTGCCTGTCTAGGCACCTGGGTAGACCAGGATTGCCTGTTTTTTTATGGACCACCACTCAGGCTCAAAGGGATCATAAGATTATTCATGCTAGAAACTTCCATGTGCAGGCACATGCTATTATGGGCTCTAGCATAGTTGATTAAGTCGTGTGAACTCTTACAGTGGTAGACTAGCAGATGTAGGGGAAAGTAGGTGTACCGGTCTACCCATCGTAAGGTGCTAGAGCTTCTGAAAGACTATGTCTCAGTCATTCGTTTCTCAAACACCATATAGTGCGAGAAAACCAACGGAGGAGATCGAGTCATGTGGGGAAAAGTGCGCAAACCTCTGCAGAGTGTATAAACTAATCATGATTAGCCGTGTCTCCGGTTATGGACGTTTTGAGTATCTAGTACTTGGATTATCATGTGAATCAACATCATGTTACTTTAATTAATCTTGTTGGGTTTTAATGATGATGTTACTTAATTGGGATTGAGAATGCTGTCAACCATTCTCAATGTTTAACAACCACCATGATAGTTAAATAAAATTTATTCCTTTGCAGTAGGGAAAAATTGGCTTTACGCAAAACTGTAACCATAGAGCTTTTCCACCAGCCAAATATGCATGTAGTGATAGCCTTTATTCATCATTACTCTATGGTGTGAATTTGCCAGTACATTCAATGTACTGACCCTTTGTGGCTGCAACGTCTCATGTTGCAGGATCTTACGACGAGTAAGTGCTACGTTAGGGTTATGATTTCTACACTCAACTTTGTCGTTGGTGTTTATGGGAATCCACAACCTTGTTACTTCCGCTATTTGGATTGAGGTAATAGTATTTACGTTACTTTATACATGTGATTTACCTCTGTTATAAATCCTCAAGTATTGTATGTGTCAGCATACCGATCCAGGGATGACACTTAAGCACACAGACTTGATCCATTTGGGTCGGGTCGCTACAAGATGGTATCAGAGCACATATTGACTGTAGGACGTGACCCTAGAAACTGGCAAGCCCATAGGAAAGATTTTTCTATACAAATTTCTTTTCAAAAGGATCTTTTACCTCTCTTCTCTTCTGAGCTTATTCAAATATTCCCTTTTAGTGAGACCATACCCCTTTCCCCTTTTGACCCCTCGAAGATTCGAATGATGAGACCACTCCAAGAAGGACCAGATATCGGACAACTAAGACCACTTCAGAATGATGAGGATTTTACCGAGCATTATAATGATGGAAACTACGACGGATAAAGACTTCGAAGACTAGGAGAATATGAAATTTCTAGATTTGGTATGACCAAGGAAGGCTACAATTATGGAACTTTATAGACTATGGAAGTTGTCAATACCCGAGATTAAGGAGTATCGGAGAAAGACCTGAACATGGAGCATTAGAACTCAAAGTTCTGTCAAGAAAACCCTAAGGCAGGAGATATCAACTATGGAATAAAAGTTCATGTCAATGACCAGGGCAGAAATATGGATATCCAAGAGGTTATCACTCTCTTATGCTATTATTACCGTGTTGAGTTAAGCATGCATTCGGAAGTATTGGATGGTAGAAAGCCGATGGAGCACCTATCGGCAAAAGACGAAGTTTAACCTTAGCAGGTGTATCACCAGGATCTGGAGTGTTACATCAAGAAGTTAAGATGGACCTACAAGAAGCAGTATTTTGACAAGGAAGTATTTCGTGAAGAACTCAGGACCTTGAAGCTGAAAGTAGCCAAGCGGGAGGAGTAAGACCTCGAGATACCGGAGATTTTTCAGGAACTGAAGGACATTAGGACCATGGTTCATGTAAAGGAGGTTGAAACCCAGAAGTTTGGAATGCAACTCCAGAATATTAAAGGACGTTAGGAGAAACTTCGCGTCAACAGAGATGATTTGGCAAAAGAACTTGAGAAGGACAAGCATGATCAGAAGGAGCCATCAGAGACATGAACAAGACTTGAAGAGTTTGGCGACGCTGAAGATTTATTGACCATTAGAAGACCAAACCCCGTTGTACCTACGTTAGATGCGATGTTTGTGAGCTGTCATTTGTTTGTTGTTTTTCCGACAGCCACAATAAAACCTGTCTTTTCAACACTATTGTTTGTACTGTGTGCATCCCTCTCAATCTCTCTTATCCCACCCCAAACTCATGGACCCAATACAGGATGAATGGAGATGAGCTTATATTTTCTGGACCGATGAGTCAATTGGAGATGGACCAATGGATTCAGAACATGGAGGATCATATGGAGAATAATCCTATAGCCGGAAAGGATATGGCCCAGCATGCTCTTCAATGCTTTGAAAGAGGTGTTGCTACCTGGTGGAGGATGTACCAAACCATCAATGGATGGCAAGGAGTAACCTTTTGGGAAGAATTAAGTTGACTCTGCTAAAGTCTCGGCTTGTGTCCCAGAAGTTGACGCCTTATGGAAATGATATGAAGAAATCTTGTGCATGCAAACTTTGTGGAGAAATAGGACACAACCATAAAGAACACCAGGATGAATACCCTCATAAGTGGGGATTTCCAAAGGAGTTAGCCGAGGATCTCAGGGAACTTCGGTTGGAGATTGTTCCCAAAGGTTTTGTTGCAACAATGGAAGTTCAGTCTACCTTGTTGGGAAAGATCCATGAAGCTCAGAAGGATGACAAAGAGATTTCTGAGTTAAAAGAGAGGATGAGCAGAGGAAAGGCCAAAGGTTTTCGTAAGGATGAGCACGACATCTTATGGTTTGAGGACCGTGTATATGTGCCCAATAATGCAAAGATCAGGATGTTAATACTTAAGGAGGCCCATGACTCACCATACTCGATTCGCCCTGGAAACACCAAGATGTAAGGAGCGTTTCTGGTGGACTGGTATGAAGAAGGATATTGCGGAGTATGTAGTCGTAGGTTATGTATGCTAGAGAGAGTAAAAGCAGAGCATCAGAAGCCAGCAGGATTACTACAGCCTATGCCGATACACGAATGGAAGTAGGATAAGCTTGGCATGGATTTCATTACCGGATTTTCCTAGAACCCGAACGGGATATGACTCTATCTGGGTAGTAGTTGATTCACTTGACCAAAGTGGCTCACTTTATCCCAGTGAAAACCACCTATACAAGTGTGAAGTTGGCCAAGATATATTTGACCAGGATCGTATGTCTGCATGGAGTTCCGAGGACCATCGTATCAGATAGAGGAACACAGTTTACCTCAAAGTTTTGGAATCAGCTGCACCAGACTTTGGGTACTAGGCTAGAGTTCAGTGCAACCTTTCATCCGCAGACAGATGGATAAATCGAGAGAGTCAATCAGATTCTGGAGGACATGTTGAGACCGTGTGCGCTAGATTATGGATCTAGTAGTGATGATAATCTAACTTACGTGGAGTTCTCATACAACAACAGTTACCCAGCCAGTTTGAAGATGGCCCCTTTTGAAGCTTTGTATGGGAGAAGGAGCCAGACACCGTTGATGTGGGATGAAGTTCGAGACCGTCAGTTGTTTGGACCAAATGTGATCAAGGAGTCATAAGAGAATGTTAAGTTGATTCGAGATATACTGAAGGTAGCTCAGTCCAGGCAGAAGAGTTATGCAGACTCAAAAATGTAAGGAGGAAGTCTATGAAATTGGAGATAGAGCATGTCTTCGTGTGTCCCCTCTGCGAGGAGTTAAACTATTTGGAGTTAAGGGAAAGCCCCGAGATTTGTAGGACCATACCAAGTTTTGGAGTGTATGGGAGAAGTGGCCAACAAGTTGGAGTCACCCGAAGCACTGTCAGGAGTTCATGATGTGTTTCACGTTTCCCAGTTGAAGAAGTGCCATGCAGGGATGGCCAATATTTCCCCGTAAGGACGCTTGACCCTGGAAAGTATAATGGTGTTCCACGAAGTGGGGTATGGACTTCATAAGTATAAGTTTTATCTCGGTATGTTGGATATCCCACGAGGATGAAGAGATGAATTACTATTGGATATAAAGGAGGTATATGTTGGAAATATGGATCAATGGAAATTCCATGATGAGTCTGAGTAATCATGTCCTGGTTTGGTGCCAATAGAAGGAAGAAAGACATTACAATTGGATGGATTTTAAGTATGCTAGGAAGTTGGAAGTTGAATGTTGGAATAACGATCAGTTGCCCGCGATGATGAGTTCAAGGTTCACAAGTGATGAGATGGGCCATAACCCACAGGCCCCATGACCTACCAAGAAGCAAGCACACTCTTGCTGAAGGGAAAACCCTGGAAGGAGTTACCTTTTATCGACAGACGATCCTATAGGAGTTTACGCAAAACCTGAGAGTTGTTAAGGAACGATAGATGTTTGTTTGGCTTGCAGAATCAATGGGTTTATCCGAACTTGGTTCGTCGACAAGAGAAATTCTGCAATGCTTGTGAGGATGACCGAGTGTTAGAATGCGAGATTCGCTAAACCATATACACGGTAATGATTTGGGTGCGGGACGGATTGATCACCATACCGACTTACTCTTATTGTTCGCCTTGCTATATGGGATGGTAAATCTGAGTGACTTACCTATAGTAGAGAGACGACGATCAAAACCTTGTTTGAACCTTAGAATGGTATAAGTATTTTCCCTTGTACAAGGCCGCTGTTGCCAAACGTAGGTCATACGGTGAGGTTCAACCCAGACCCATTTCCTGCAGGAGAAACCATAAATTGTTGACCACCAGGAGATATCGATAGTTGTTTAGTATTGGCGCCAGACCCGTCAGCAAAGAAGACCCAGTCTCGGAATAACTGTACCAAGATGAAAGGACATAAGTATTGAGGAAAAGTTATGCCACTACCGGAAGAGCCAGAGAGGGAATTTTTCCCGAGATCTGAGAAGACCAACACTGTCAGAAATAAGGATGGAGTATATGAGTTTTGATGGAACCGCATCGATGCTTCTAAGGGTGGTAGCACCCGAGACCCCGGAGACGACCAATGGATTTTGAAGACCCCCAAACCTAACCTATTTCTTGCTAGCCTCTCCGAATCTCGAGGACGAGATTCATTTTAAGGGTGGTAGGTTTGTAACATCCCAAAATTCTAAATTTTGGAATGTTATATTAAATAGATAGATTTGATTGTTTGTTTGATTGTTGTGTGATTGATTGACTGAAAGTGAGTGAATTCGAAACTGTTTGAAAGTTAAATGAGAGGGAATAAAAGGACTTTCCCAAACTTTCACCTTTGCTTTTTGATCTACATGGATTCAGATACTTTTCAAACACAAAACCCTTGAGCGAAGATGATATGACTTCTTCCATTTTATTAAATGAAAGGGTTTTGAAAAGATTTGACTTTCATTTGGAATTATTTCCAATTCTTAAACTTCATGCAACTCAATGATTTTCATGAGAGAAGATAAAATGACTTCTTCAAAACATATGAAATATGAGTTGGGAGTTTAAAAGAAATCCAATTTAAAGTTCCTTTGAATTATTTTTCAATTTGGAGTTATTGGAGTTTTATTCAAATTATTTTTCTCCAAAAATAAAATATACAGAAATTAGGGTAACATGATTCCCTACAATAGAAAATTGGAGAAAAATAAATTTGAATTCATTTTGGTATTTTTAAAATGATTTTCGTTGGATTTTATGAGAGCAGCAGCAGTGTTTGATTTATAAGAATTTTTGTGTATTTTATTTGAAGCTAGAATAATGTTCATGTTGTAGAAAATCTTCTTCTATAAATTTTGATATATTATATGCCTATATAATATTTCTATTTTTCTTTTGTTTTTGTTTGTCTGTTTAAAAAAAACTTCCCTCCGCCGAACTGGGCCAGCCCAGCTCCTGCCAGGCCAAGGCCCAGCCCAGCGAGCCGCTCGCTCCCGTCCCCGATCGGGACTCGTCCCGAGTCCGCCGCCGCGCCGCCATGGATGTTGTGCCGCCTTCGGCCTCCTCTGCCCCCTCCTCCACGCCACCTCCCCCCTCCCCTATAAATCCCGAGGCCCCGGCCCCGTTTCCCTCTCTGCTCGCACCGCCACCTCCTCGCGCATCTCGCCGGAGCCCGCAGCCGCCGCCGCCGTTGTCAACCGCCGCCGCCGCCGCTGCTCTACACCACCGCCGTTGCCGCACTCCGCCCGTGCCACCTCCGCCACCTCGCCGCCCTCGCCCCTCGTCGCGAAGCCGCGCCACACCGGAGCTCGCCGTCGCCACTGCCCCGCCTCGCCGGAGAAAGCCGCCGTCGCCGCCGGTTCATCTCCCCGATCCGGTATAAACCGAGAAAACCCGCCGGTTTTTCTGTATATAGATCGGCTTTTCTTCCAGATCGATTTTATAATTTTTAGGTTTTGTTAGATAATGAATGTTTTCCGTTTAGATCTTTTTAGCGAACGGTTTTCATTAGTTAGCGCTCGGCAGCGAACGTTCACTATTTAGTCATTTCTTTTTCTGTTTATTTATGTCAGGGACCTATCCGTGAATATATTTATTTACAGATTGGCCCCTAGTTTTCAAACGCTCACAACTTTTTGCTCGTTTATCCAAATCCAACAAAACCAACGCCCACTTCTTTGTTATGATCTCCTCTATCCAGTAATCCAACTCAAACATGTTTTTGAAAGTTTAAAATTTGAATTAGATCAGATTTGAATTTGAACTTCGTTTGATCGTAACTTGAGTTTTATAACTCCGTTTGAGTTGATTCTTTTTGCAAATCGAAGCTCTTGAACTAAACTTTCTGATAAGGCCAAATTCACTAAATTTTGGTACTGTTAGGAATTGTTTTATATTGCAAGAGTTATTCGCTTGGTTTTGATGTTTTCTGAATCGTACTCTTCGTTCTTTCCGATCTTTTGAGTGATTGCTTATGTGTGGTTACTATTGCTTGCTCACGATAGATTGACCGGAGTGTGGCGAGTAGAACTATCAAGAGTTTTGAGTGCGAATAATCTTCATTAACATTGCAGGCAAGTTCACACTTTGATCATATCCCTTATTACCCAGTTTTTATGCATTAGATCAATCCTCAAACATTGCATGATTAGGATCTAATTAAATTGTGGGTTTTGGGAAGTAGATTGAGGTCGCACCTATTACCTGTTTTGTTATCAAACCCTTGGGAGTTACTTCTACGTTTGCTTATTATGCCATGCTATGCTCGTAGACGTGGATTGGGTTTGAGTGAATTTCCATGACAGATGTGAGATTGTTAATTAATGGTTTATTTAAGGTGGGAACTTTAATACACATCTGGGTGGATTGAGGTACCTGGTTATTCCAGGATTGCCTGTCTAGGCACCTGGGTAGACCAGGATTGCCTGTTTTTTTATGGACCGCCACTCAGGCTCAAAGGGATCATAAGATTATTCATGCTAGAAACTTCCGTGTGCAGCCACATGCTATTATGGGCTCTAGCATAGTTGATTAAGTTGTGCGAACTCTTATAGTGGTAGACTAGCAGATGTAGGGGAAAGTAGGTGTACCGGTCTACCCATCGTAAGGTGCTAGCGCTTCTGAAAGACTATGTCTCGGTCATTCGTTTCTCAAACACCATGTAGTGCGAGAAAACCAACGGAGGAGATCGAGTCATGTGGAGAAAAGTGCGCAAACCTCTGCAGAGTGTATAAACTAATCATGATGAGCTGTGTCCCCGGTTATGGACGTTTTGAGTATCTAGTACTTGGATTATCATGTGAATCTCATCATGTTACTTTAATTAATCTTGTTGTGTTTTAATGATGATGTTACTTATTTGGGATTGAGAATGCTGCTAACCATTCTCAATGTTTAACAACCACCATGATAGTTAAATAAAATTTATTCCTTTGCAGTAGGGAAAAATTGGCTTTACGCAAAACTGTAACCATAGAGCTTTTCCACCAGCCAAATATGCATGTAGTGATAGCCTTTATTCATCATTACTCTATGGTGTGAATTTGCCAGTACATTCAATGTACTAACCCTTTGTGGCTGCAACGTCTCATGTTGCAGGATCTTACGACGAGTAAGTGCTACGTTAGGGTTATGATTTCTACACTCAACTTTGCCGTTGGTGTTTATGGGAATCCACAACCTTGTTACTTCCGCTATTTGGATTGAGGTAATAGTATTTACGTTACTTTATACATGTGATTTACCTCTGTTATAAATCCTCGAGTACTGTGTGTGTCAGCATACCGATCCAGGGATGACACTTAAGCACAGAGACTTGATCCATTCGGGTCGGGTCGCTACACCATTGGAGGAGTCACATACCAAGGAGCAATTCCTCCAAAAAGTTACGGAAATGGAGCCCCAAGCAACTAGATCGAAAATTGTGCGTGTATGAGCAAGAACTCGAGCAAGAGAGCAACACTGAATTTTTCTGGGGGCAGAAGAAGGTTGTCATCGTGGGTTACTAGTGATGGGTCCTATGGGACCCACAAGATCACATGGCGCGCCCAGGGGGTGGGCGCGCCATGCATGCTTGTGGCCAGTAGGTGCACCGCCTGGGGTGTGTTTAGTGCCCAAAACTCTTAAATATTATTGCACAAAAAACCATACTAAATTTTTAGGACATTCTAAGAACTTTTATTTTCAGGACATTTTTATTGCATAGAAAATTATGAAAATGGGATAAACATGGCATCCTAATGCGTTAAACTTTATACAAAACTAAAAATAACAGAGGATGAACTAAAGTTATAGAAAGTTGCACTTACGGAATTCATCGACCATATGCTCCTCAAAAAGAATACATTAACAAGGTTGATCAAATCTTATTAATGAACTATTTCTGAGTGGCATAAATCCGAAGAATCTTTATACAACACTAAGTTACCTCAACTTTGATAGGCATCGTTCCAATCATAATATTTTGATATTTATTTTCTGGAAGCGGGAGAGAAATTTCAAAGTCTTTAGTAGTGATAGTCATAAATTTTTCAATAGAATTGAGACTGTTCCCTTTATTTGGCTTCCTCGGGAAATAAACCATATGCTCATTGTCATTATCATGAAAAGTGACCTTGATTTTATTACAATCAATAACACCCCCTGCAGTATTAAGAAAATGTCTTCCAAGGATAACCGACATATTGTCGTCCTCGGGCATATTAAGAATAGCAAAGTCCATTAAGATAGTAAAATCAGAAACCACAACCGGAACATCCTCACAAATACCAACAGGAATAGTTGTAAACTTATCGGCCATTTGCAAAAAGAATTCAGAGAGAATCAACTTATTAAAATCAAGTCCTTTATAGAGAAAAGGGCCTGACGCTAAAATCAGCTCCTAAATCATATAAAGCAGTTTTAACATGATTATTCTTAATAGAGCATGGTATAGTAGGTCTCCCTGGATCTCCTAGGTTTCAGGTATTTTTTCCTTGACAGAATAATTTACAAGCATAGTAGAAATTTCAGCCTCAAGAATCTTTCTTTTATTAGTAATAATATCTTTCATATATTTGGCATAAGGAGGCATTTTCATAGCGTCAGTCAAAGGTACTTGCTGGAATAGAGGTCTAAGCAATTCAACAAAGCGATTAAAAGTGTCCTCGTCTTTAGACGTTAAAGCTTTACTAGGAAAAGACATAGATTTTTGTACCCATGGCTCTCTTTCTCTACCATGCTTTGTAGCAACAAAATCTCTCTTATCATATCTTTTGTTCTTAGGTGGTGATTCATCAAGCTCAACTTCAGGTTCTATCTCAACATCATTATCAAGTTCATTATTATTACTACATGGAGCATCGTCAACAATATGATCATCATTAACATCATTAGCATTATCAATATCATTATTAGGTTCATGCTCATCACTAGATTGTGTCTCAGCATTAGAAAAAGAAACATTATTAGGATTTTCAGGAGGTTTTTCTATAACAGGTTCACTAGAAGCATGCAAAGTTTTATTCCTATTCCTTTTATTCTTAGGTGAACTAAGTGCACTATCATTAACTTTGTGAGAATATTGTTCAATTCTTTTAGGATGGACCTCAAGATATAAAGGTTCCTGAGCTATTTTACCATCTCTAGTAATTACTCCAACAACATGCTTATTAAGTTTATTATGCATGTCCCTAAACAAATCATGTTGTGATCTAGAAACTTGTTCAAGCTCAGTGTGAACCATAGAAAAACGCATGCATAATCCTGTAACATCATTGAAAACTCTAACTAGCACATCACACAAGCGTCAATCACAATAGGATTTGCTTCAATTGATCACTAATTTGCAAATTCAAGTTTTGTTGTTTAATGATAAAATTATCAAATTATCTAGGCACTGACTTGGAGATTTATTATAAGGAATATCACCTTCATTAAACCTATAAAGAGAATTTACCTATAGTACATGTGTCAGAATGTTGAGTCAATGTATTTCTTTAATAGGTGTTAGATTCTTAACATCTTCAGATTTAATATCTTTCTCTTTCATAGATTCTGGCTTCTTGCATATCTTTTGGACTGAGGAATAGAATACCTCTTTTCTCCAGAATTGGTTTCGGAGGTGGTCCGGGAAGTGTCCAATCATCAACATTTCTCAAAAAGTTGTTCAATAAATCTTGAGCATGTGTAACTGTTCTTTTCGTGAAAACACAACCAGCACAACTATCTAGGTAATCCCTAGAAGCATCTATTAGTCTGCTATAGAAAATATCAAGGATTTCATTTTTTTAAGAGGATGATTAATCAAATCATTTAATAATTGGAGAAGTCTCCCCAAACCTTGAGGGAGATGCTCTTCCTCAAGTTGTTTAAAACTATACATTTCCGATAAGGTAGCTTGTTTCATATGAGAAGGGAAATATTTTTCAGAGAAATAGTAAATCATGTCATGGGGACTACGCACACTACCAAGAGTAAGGTTATTAAACCAAGTTTTAGAATCGCCCTTTAATGAGAAAGGAAACAACTTAAGGATATAATAATAATGAATGTTCTCTTGTTGAGCAAACAGGGTGGCAACATCATTCAGTTTAGTAAGATGGACAATAACCTTTTCAGACTCATAACCATCAAAAGGATCAGATTCTAGCAGAATGATAAGTTCAGGATCAACAGAGAATTCATAATCTTCATCATAAATAAAGATAGGAGATGTAGCAAACTTAGGGTCATGTTTCATCATTTGGTTCATGGCTTTTTCTTTAAGTATAGATATAAAACTTCTAGGCCATTATGAGTATCATAAGCCATTAATTCTCTAGTAATATCCTCAGGAAAAGTGTAACCATCAGGAGTATCAAACATCTTAGACCTAGCAGGAGTACTAGGTGTAGCAGGTGATTCATATTTTCAGTAATTTCATATTCTTTAGCTTTAGCAATATGAGCATCAAGTCTCCCCAAGTGGCACACTTTAATTAAGCAAGTAAGAAGCATCATCATGAGTATCATTGATACATCTCCAACGTATCTCTAATTTTGATTGTTCCATGCTGTTATATTATCAATCTTGGATGTTCTATATACATTTACTAGCAACTTTATATCATTTTTTGGGACTAGCCTATTAATTTACTGCCTAGTGCCAGTTGTTGTTCTTTGCTAGTTTTTTACTTTGTAGAATATCATTACCAAACGAAGTCCAAATGCCACAAAACTTTTTAGGGATTTTTTCTGGCAAGAAGAGACCCTGGAAGATTCTGGAGGCCACAAGAAGAGCCTCGTGGGGCCCACTGGGCACCATAGCGCCAGGGGCCTCTGGTGCGCCCTGGTGGGTAGTGGGGCCCATGGGCACCGCCTTGACCTACCTTTGATTCTATAAATACACTAAAATCCCAAAAAAAACTAGGGGAGTCGACGAAATATTTTTTCCGCCGCCGCAAGTTCCAGAACCACGAGATCTAATCTAGAGGCCTTTTCTGGCACTCTGCCGGAGAGGGCAACGATCATGGAGGGTTCTCCATCATCCTTGCTACCCCTCCGATGATGCGTGAGTAGTTTACCACAGACCTATGGGTCCGTAGTTAGTAGCTAGATAGCTTCTTTTCTCTTTTTGATCTTCAATACAATGTTCTCCTCGATGTTCTTGGAGATCTATTTGATGTAACTATTTTTGCGGTGTGTTTGTTGGGATCCGATGAGTTGTGAGTTTATGATCAGTTCTAAAATTCATGAATATTATATGAGTTTTCTCTGAACTCTTCTATGCATGATTGTTATAGCCTCGTATTTCTTCTCCGGTTTATTGGTTTGGTTTAACCAGCTAGATTGATTTATCTTGCCATGGGAAGAGGTGCTTTGTGATGGGTTCGATCTTGCGATGCTCAATCTCAGTGACAGAAAGAGACATGACACGCATGTATAGTTGCTATTAAGGGTAACAAGATGGGGTTTATTCATACATGAGTTTGTCTTCTCTACATCATGCCATTTCATTACTCCGTTTTTCCATGAACTTAATACACTAGATGCATGCTAGATAGCGGTCAACATGTGGAGTAGTAGATGCAGAATCATTTCAGTCTACTAATCTTGGATGTGATGCTTATATACATGATCATTGCCTTGGATATCGTCATAATTATTTGCTTTTCTATCAATTGCCCAACAGTAATTTGTTTACCCACCGTATGTTATTTTCTCGAGAGAAGCCTCTAGTGAAAATTACGGACCCGGTCTATTTTCTATCATATATTAAAACCAAAAATACCTTGCTGCAATTTTATTTTATTTATTTTATTTTGTGTTTTAGTTAGATTTATTTATCAAAATCTATACAATATAATCTATCTCAATACCATTGAGGGATTGACAACCCCTCTACGCGTTGGGTGCGAGTATTTGTTGTTTGTGTGGCAGGGTGTGTTTACATAGTGTGCTTGGTTCTCCTACTGGATTGATAACCTTGGTTTCATAACTGAGGGAAATACTTATCTCGACTGTACGGCATCATCCCCCGCCTCTTCGTGGCAAATCCCAACTCAGCTCACAAGTAGCAATCATCATTAGCAGAAAGCGGATGTATTAATTAACTGTGCGATATATCAGATTGAATAACAGGTTGGTGTGTCTGACTTAAAACAGAAGGTGAACAAGCGTGAAGCTAGTTTGCAGTTCCTTACCTCCCCTCTTTAACCACACCTGAGAATCACTTCGCTTGTAGAATTATAGTAGCACAATTATATGAGAGTCGTGAAAGTATAACGGTAGTAACGTAATCATAGCTTATTAACTTCTGAGCAATGTAATAACAGAGTTGTGGCTCCCGGCAAACAAGGCGGACCAGATGAATTCAATATGTAACACTCACAACCTAGAGCGATACACAATAGCTCCAATTCGTCAATCAAAACATATGTAGGCATGTACTCTGTATATAGTCATACATGCTTGTGGTAAGAACTTACATGACATCTTTTGTCCTACCCTTCTGTGGTAGTGGGGTCCTAATGAAAACTAAGGGTAAATAAGGCGCTCCTTTTAATAGGGAACCAGAACAAAGCATTAACAAATAGTGAATATATCAACTCCTCAAGTTATGGTCATTTCCAGAGAGTATCTCAATTATTGTCACTTTGGGGTCTGCGCTTTGGAAAAATAATAGGTGCATATAACTTGCAAGTAAGATCAACATCTCAAGTATATAGTCGTGAAAAGCATAAGTGTTTAGATCTAAAATCATGGCACTCGGGCCTTAATGACATGCATGAAGCATATCAAAGTCATATCAACGTCAATCTCAGAACATAGTCGATACTAGGTATCATGCCGTAACAAATTGCCTCGATTACATAAGAAATATCATCCATCTCCATCACTGTCCAGCAAGCCTACAAAGGAGTTATTCACTTCCGATGGTGAGCATCAAGGAATTGCTGATGGAGAAAGGTTGATGATGACAACAACGACAAATCCCTCTCTCCGGAGCCTCAAACAGACTCCATATTAGGGCTTCTGGTGAAGAATAGGAGGTGGTGGCGGCTTTGTATAGTAAAATGCGATAAAGAAAATTCTCTGATCTTTTTCTCGGGAAGACAGAATATATTGCCTTGGAATTAGGTCAAACGAAGGCTTGTGGGACCCACAAGCTCACAGGGTGTGCCTTTGGGGGGTGGGCGCGCCCTCGGGCTTGTGCCCTGCTGGGGGTGGGGCTCCAGCATTTTTTATTTATTCCATAAAAATCTCTGTAAAGTTTTGTCCAATTTCGAGGACTTTTATTTCTGCACAAAAATAACACGAAGGTAGTTCTGCTGAAAACAGCGTCAGTCCGAGTTAATTTCATTCAAATCATGCAAACTAGTGTCCAAACAAGAGCAAAAGTGTTTACAAAAGTGATACGTTGGAAACGTATCAAGGGTCTCTCCTACACATTACCATAAAGGATGCTAGAGTTGTTACGCAATCACGAGTCCGCTAACTAGCGTTTCCAACCCACATGCGACACTGACTTATGAGAGACCTTGGGACCTCTTCCCCCAAAAGACTAGCCTTTTAGAAGGGAACACCCTACCCTTACAAGTCATCTTCTGTCTCCTCCCGCGACCAATGTGGGACTAATCCCAACAAGAGTACCCGCTAGCCTCCTGGTCGGTTTTTTAAAGAAAGGAGCCCCATGCTAATTCCATTTGTTGCATGTTTCGTTAATATCGACCTAGTGTCTTAGTCTGCCTGCGAGCCTCATCAAGGTCGATTACACACACGAGTCCATCAATTCTGGTGGAGTCACAACTCAAAGCCAGGGTGCATCTCAGTAAAATCACTAGTTAAGGGATACCCCTTGCAAGGGCCACTCCCATTTCCTCTGGTGGTGACAAGTGGCACAATACTTGTGCACCACTTGTCGTAGTTATGGAGTTTTTGTGGACTTCTTCCCTTGGGCAAGGAAAGATGTGTGGGTTATTTGTGCATACTTCGTATATTCATTTCTCAAATTGATTTATCTCTCGAACCGTTTTCACTGTCGGCGATCCTCGCATCGAGATCTTTGAAAGTAGATCTCATTCTGATAGGTTTTAACCTTTTTTTACTTAACTATGCTACAAAATTGTACTAATTGTGCTTCACAAAAGTGAAGCACAATTATATTTTCACACTCGGGGTTGGATAATCTATCAAATGTTGGTTAAGTGTGGAGTATATAGGTTGTTTAAGAAGAGAGAAATCGTTGGTTCCTTAGTCATTTCTCTTTTCTATCGTTACAACTCCTCTCCCCCTTATTTACCCCCTTGTCGAAGCACAAATTGTGCTTCACACGGAAGCACGCCTTTGCTTCACATTAGGGGAAGCACAATTGTGCTTGCATGAAGCACAAAAACACAAAGGAATAGAAAATAGAAAATAATAATAGTTATAATAAAAGAAAACACAGAAAAACCTGAAAGAAACCATCTTACGGGAAGGTTTCGTGCATGACATGTGGCGATGCTGGGACGTGCCACATGGCACCCTCCAACTAGTTGCTGCTGATAGATGTGCGCGTGCATTAGCGCCTCACATCTACGACACAGGTGTTTTTTCCTTTTAGTTGTATTATTATTTTAGAAATATTCCAAATATAGATAGCTCAATCATTACATTAGTTAAACTTTTGAAAAGTTCAGCACACACTTCAAAATGTTCATGCTTAGTAAAAAAAATTGTTTGTGAAGTTTAAGAAATGTTCATAGCATTTAAAAATATTATTTGTGACATTTCAAAAATGTTCAAGGGTTTAAAAAGAATGTACATGACATTTATTTTAAATGTTTATACAATGTAAAAAATGTTTCATACCATTCAAGAAAAGTACATTACTACATTTAAAAATCATACGAATTTTAAAATATTGACATTTGAAAAATGTTTATACAATGTAAAAAATAGTCACGTAGTTTAAAAAATGTTTCAACGTGTATCTAAAAATATTTAACATATATCAAAAAAATGGAAGTACGTCTCACAGCGGGTAAAAGATAGCCCTGGTGGTGCATCTCATGAACACAAGGCGGAGCGGACAGCATGGCGCAAGCCCAGGCCAGGCTCATAGAATTCACCCGTAAACACAAGACGACATGAGCTGATGAGTCGCATCACCGCACACATAATCATGCACAAGAGCTGAAGAACATGATCAGAATCCAGACTGCAGCATGCATAAACTAGACAATAATCGGCAAGAGCTGAAGAACATGATCAGGGCCCAGACTGCAGCATGCATAAAGCAGACACAATAATTGACATGAGTAGTACATCCCAAGATGGATCAGCCAGCAGCGCCGCCGGAAAGACCCAGCCGATGACATTTCCGACAACAATTGGTGTACAAGATTACAATCTCCCACAATGTAGATGTATGTGCAGGTAAAAGCAGGAACAGCTATTCCCAGCTTTACAACAAAAATATGGCAGCACCCGAAGAAATGTCTGGCACGAGAGGTCCATTCAGGATAAAGTTTGTACAGCTCTGTTTCACTACAAAACTAGCAAAATCTCGAACCATGAATATGAGCCGAATCGACGACTCATTAAGTTTGATTGCATCATTTCTACTACAGAAATCCATGTGTACATCAAGTTACGAAGAATCAAGGTAAAGATGTCGCCTGTACAGAAACTAGCATCCATCTACTCTAAACCAGAAGCCTCTGTGAACCTGCAGAGTAGTCTCAATGTTAGTGAGTTAGAACAGCTGTACCTACACTACAGTACTTGACCATGTGCCATCCACGTACCGTATATCACTGAGAAGAACTGCACCCTCCAGAATAATGAAGCAGATCACTTTGAGAAATGAAAATGGGTTGAGCTGAAAGAACAAAAGGTGAATTTGGCTGGAGAACAAGTATCTGATTGCAGGTGAGAACACATTTGCGATTCAAACAAACAGATTTTCTGTTTAGATACTCTCTCCGTCCCAAAATTAGTGTCTTAACTTTGTACTAACTTTAGTACAAAGTTGAACTAAGCTTGAGACACTTATTTTGGGACGGAGGGAGTACCTAATAAGGAAATAAGGTTAGAGCAGGCTGCGCTAGCAGGCGCTGTAATATTTCCCTTTTGTTTCACTGAGCTTTAAACAAGTGTTGTGTGGTGCTGTTTCATTCAATGAACAGAGCGGTTGGATAAAAATAACTAACAAGGAAATAAGGGATAAGGAAGTTCAAGAACAATCAATGATTTGTTATCTTTAGAAGCAATTCTAGAAATTAAGCTAACATGTGCAGAGTTGGACCACTTGCTCCTAAAGTGTTCATAGGCATCCTTACAAAGAGACACAAAACAAGTACACACATATCATACCTTAAACTCCATGTCCTTTTTTGCCAGTAAACATTTGAGAAATATGAAGTCCTCGGCTGAAGGCTTCATTGAATAGGATCCTTGTTTGCATTTCCTGGAGCCCCGGCAACCATGACAACACAGCTACAGGTGTCATAACAATTACTCCAAACAGTATATCATACAGGCGTGCCACTGTGACAATAGTTTTCCAGACTGTCTCAGACCTCCTCAGGTATGGCTTGAACACCAGAGCAATAGATATGATTCCCCAGCCAGTTGGCAGAAAAGCCAAGAGACTAGTAAAGGCATCAATGAACTTGAAATTTGTGAATTCTATCAACAGGACAATACCAGTCACAGTGGCACCAACAATTATAGCTTGGACAAGCCGATACCTTATGTGCTTCTTTGCTGCGTATCTGTCTCGGAAGTAAGCAACTGCGACAAGAGCCACAAAAGCCAGCAGTATGCATGTCCATGAAAGAAGATAGACAAGGATGCTTCTACTCTCACTGGCAATGTGAAGCCGGTAAACAATTGCATACTGAAAGAAGAAATATCGGAGGTCTATAATGATTTCCAAGATGCTCCCCCACAGACCAGAGGTCCTAAGGTGATCAGTTTCCTCCTCCCACCACTTTTCCCAGCTTTGATCTGACTTCACTGAGATTCCACCCTGGAACCAAATCCAGCTTAGGAAATCCTCAAAATCATTAAAATTCTTCAGCCAGTCCAAACCTGATGGATTAAAGATGAAGGGGGCCAAAACCCACGAGGATACTAAAAACCAACTGGAAAGCGTCAGCAGGATGTACACAAATGTATTCCCAGCGCTGCTGCTGTAAGATGCATAGAGAACCAATATCACGCCGAGCTCTATTGCTTTTAGAAAATGGCTACGGGCATATAGCCTGTAGTTCTCGGCGAATTTCTTGTGCTCCACAACAAATCCACGGCCAGTAGCTCGATACTTTGCACCTCCATGAAGGATTGTCCGCCCATAATAATGTGTCTTGGTTCCCATTGAGAAGGTGTAGAAAACAGATGCAAACTGCAATTGCATTTTTAAGAAATCCCATACAGCATTGAGGAAACCATGCTCAAGTGAATTTTCAATAATCATGGGCAATGCTGTGAACAGGCCCAGCTGTATGACGAACTGCTGATTCAGGACAGCTCCCAGGGCTGCATTATTAGTAGTGCTAGTGTTCTTTGTGATGTACTCCTCGAGCCCACTAAGTGCAAGATAAAATCGCCCCCAGACAAATGCATAGACAGTTAGTACAACCATCATTGTGTTGAAATAGAATCCAATGGTTGTATAAAAAAACGAGAGCATCCGAAAGAAATCCAATCTGTGGCCCAGTCTGTAAACATCACGGCTCAGAGTTTGCTCACCATTGCCACTAGCAACCTTGGCTTCAAACATAGAAACCTGGTTGAGCCCCACATCCCTTCCTTTACCAACCTGGATGTACTCATGGTGTGTAACATTGCCTCCACGGAGGGTACAATTGAATCCAGCAAAGATATCCTCACTGATGTTGATTACTCTTGATGCTTTACTAATACCACCTCGGCCCAAGAACCAAAGACGATCAAACACATCTGGGTGGCCATAATGCATTCTAACCTTGAGTGGGTTAGCTAGAACTCGCTGCCCCAGAGTGACAAAACTTGTTTCTTGGGCAGACATAAACCAAGCTAGAGAAGATACAGAGCCAGTGAACACATGTTCCCGAACCCCAAGGATTTTTGGCTTGCGAATTCCATAATGGCGATTGAACTCTTCTAGCAGATTTCTCATCTTCAGAGCCTCTTCAAAGTAATTGTCTTGGTTCATATCAATAGTTTGAACCGCATCACCCCTTGTGAAGATGAGTGCATGATTCTGGTTCTCTGGCTTGCCTTCACCAAGCTTCAGTGGCCCAGGCAACTTCACTCGATAAATTTCAACCTCTTTCTGCAACTGCTGGTCGTATTTCACAAGGACGGAGAAGTACTCTGGTTCGGCACCAGCCGAGTGTTTTTCGTCAACATAGGCAACACGAAGTGCTTCATAATTCTTCATTAGCTCCAATATCTCATAAGCATGCGGATCATTTTTAGCTTTCTGCTGGCCATAAATTTGGCATGCAACCACATAAGTGTATTTCATAAGGACAGTCCCATACTCGCTACCTTTAAACAAAGAGCTCACACCACTGGTTGCTCTGCTCAGTGTGTGTGACGAAGAGGCCCTGCTATAATACCCTGAGCCACCAGCACTCCCTTCTCTTCTCGAGGATCCAAATCTTGAGGAACCCATTGTAGCAAGCTCCCTCGATCCAGTTCTTAAGTCATGTTCAGAGGCAGAATCCAGAAAGGTCAGCATCTTGAGAGCATCATAATAGTACATCATCCCCCTCACAGTTCGTGATAGTGTCTGTCCCCTGTATGAGACCCAGTGCCGAAGATCTCTTAACCTTTGCTTCTCACTGTACAGCTCCTTCATATCAGACATCCCCTCACGCTTCATGCGCTCAACAAAGAACTCCCACTCATCTGGGTAGATCTGTTTCAGATAGTATAGTATTGATATGCCATCTTCATTCTCCTTATAGAGCTGGTCCTTGTTGTACAACACCTCTTCGTTATAATATGGTGTCAAGACACTGAAGGCCATCATCTTCTCCACCTGGGTTGCCCGTGGTATGTTCATGAACAATGAATTGCTGAAAAATGCAATCCTCCGCCGAGCTTCAAGATTCTTTGGGACATTGACCATAGAGTCACGTGAGGTCAGGATGGTGTGCATGCGCCGTACCTGCTTATAGAAAGTGGCATTCTCCTCATCAGGCAGCACGACAGTGTCCACAAAGAGAAGGCTGGTTGGCCTTGATTGTGCCAGGCCTTCGTTCCTCAGCTGTTCCATGCTCCTTTTCTCAGCCTGGAAGTCACGAATCACAACATCATAGAGAGTCTGAAGAGCATTGACAATCTTTGTGATATCCTTGTTGGGCTTGAGAAGTAGGCTTAGCAGTGCTACAAGCTTTGCATGGACGTTTTGCAGCACAGACATCTTATACTCCACAGTGAACTTATCCAAATTCATGGATTCATCGAACTCGCGAAACAATTGCGTCACAATGCCGTGCTCCTCAGTCCTTTCCTTGATGATCTCTAGCAGCATGTATTTGGTACTATCATACACCTCAATGACCGCACAACGACGATAATCATTCTTGCAGATTTTCCTCCAGAGCCTGCGATCAGGTCCTTGGACCTCCTTTGCCTGCCCAAGTGCCAGTGACAGCTCATTACAAAGCAAGAAGCACGGCCAACGGATCACACGCACATTCCACAGCTCAGGTGGTAGCTCGAGGAGCTCAACTTCAAGATCACTTACAATATCCTCCTCCCTGAACTTGGTGATAATCTCATTCCAAATAAGTGCAAACCGCCGTGCTTCTACCTGATTTGACTCGATCTTACGGAACGATCGGCTGAACCCGTACCGTAGCTGCAGTCGCTGCCAGAAATTCCGAAGCCGGTTGGGCAAGAAAGTGCGCTCATTCACATGTTGCTCCTCTGGCATGATGTTGAATGACATGGCACTTGCAAAGAATTGGAACCTCAGCCTCAGTTGTTTCATGTCACGGATCTCTCCCAAGTGTGCAAACAGCCCCACAAATGCACCGGCCATGGAAGAGAAGATTGCATACCAGATCTGGTTATCCATGAGGTAGATCAAAACTACTGGCAACCACAATATAAACACAGCAAATCGGTTGCTCTGCCCAAAGAACTCATGCCAAGCATATGTGACCTTACTCAGCCTGTATATCTCTTTTGTAGGTTTTACAAGTGGCCTGATCTGGAGGAAATAGCTAAAGGCAAACTTCACAGCAAGCAGAAGCACCCAGAAAATAGAATATTTCACATTGTCAAAGGTGCCCTCACGAAGCCCGCGGCCAACGAAGCTGCGGCTCTGAAACCACCAGGTGAGGGCATAGCAGATCTTCCAATTTGTCTTCTCCAATGCATTCCGCACCCAAGGAATAATAAAGAGCACGGTGGCAAGGACCTCGGGGATCAGAAACGCTGCTGCTGCATACAAGAACTTCATGATTCGAGAATCGGTCCCCCGCGACCAGCCACGGTCACTGTCCCTCTGGCTCCAGATTCCCTTGTACAGCACAGCAAATACAACAACCCACGCAGCTGCCACAATGGCCTTGAGCACCATGCGCACTGCAAACATGCGTCCATCCCTGAACGCGCGGCGTAACTGTGTGCCGATGTCCAGCAGCGACTGCAGGAAGCGTAGTGCCGCCCAGGTGATGAAGACGGTGAGCAGACGCACCTGGGCTGCACGGTGGTTTCCCGTGAGATTCTGCCACGGCCAAGTCTCACCATCCCACGCAACAATGGTTGCGGCCTGCAAGTAGAGCACCAGCATCACCCACAGCCTGTCGAAGCTCCGGTAAATGTTCCAGAACGAGCGGACCTCGACGAAGCCAGTCTTGCGCACACGGGCTTGGTCGGGCGGCGTCCGGAAGAATTGCCGGGACTGCTCCATGGGCCAGCCGAGACGGTCGAAGACATCACGGCGCCAGAAGTACTCGTTGATGTCGTCGTAGTTCCGCCAGGCGGCATGGGGAGCGGTGCCGTTGCGGCTGGACTCGACCTCTGAGCGGATGACGCCGTAGATGGGCGTGACGAGGCGGGCGAGGAAGGCGTTCTCGCCGTGCACGGCGGGGTTGGCGGGCTGGCCCGTGGTGGTGTCGATGTAGCCCTCGAGGATCCGGTGCAGCTCGAGAGCCATGTGGTGGTAGATGTAGCAGATGCACTCGGGCAGGAAGCGGAGGTTGGCGGCCTCGCCCCAGACGAGGAGGTGGAGGCCGGCGAAGAGCAAATCGGCGCGGGGGTCGGCGTCGGGGACGTAGACGTTGGGGCGGCGGCCGAGGAAGCCGCACCAGGAGGTGTAGTTGCGGAGGAGCTTCCGGCGGAGGGAGCGCGCGATGCGGGGCTCGAGGGTGTCGGAGAAGTCGGCGGAGGAGAGGCGCATCTGCGCGTTGGCGAGCAGGAGCACGAGGTGCTCGCGCTGGTTGCGCACGTTGTCCCGCTGGAAGCCGAAGAAGGCGCCGAGCCAGTCCATGAGGTCCTGGTCGGCGCGCCACTGCGAGTAGGGCGGCGGGCGGAGGCCCCCCACGGCCCGGAGCGCGGCGGCGGCGGCCCGCACCTCGGGGAAGCGCAGCGACGGGTGCTCGGCGAGGAGGTCGTGGATGGGCAGGATGTTGTAGGGCTCGCCGGCCGCCGCCTGGGCGGCGGCGGCGGCCGACCCCACGCGGCGCGTGGCGGTGGCGCGCGGCGTGGTCATAGCGGCATTTGGGTTTAGGGTTAGATCTGGGCTGGGCGTGGTGGTGGATGGGGAGTTCTGGGAGTGGTTTGAAAAATTGAAAATCCTCCGTGCGACGCTGGCGTGGGGGAGGGGAAGGCGGAGGAACTGAAACGAAACGGTGTGGCCGCGTGCGGGCCGGCCGCGTGCGTGCGTGCGTGCTGGAGTGGCCGGGATGGGAAACGGAGAGGCTTTTTGTGTGATTACCCGGAAATGATAGGGGCGTGCCGGCGAAGTGGACGGACCAGAGAGACGGGAAGATTTCGCGTTGATTGATTCGGGCCGAAGAATCTTCCATGTGAATTCTACTGCCACCCGTTTAATCTCCGTCGCACCTCGTGTGCCGTGTGCGCGTGTCTTTTTGGTCACGACTTCAATGGTTTCTTTCCATGAAAGTACGTTTCCCCTTCCTTTGCTGTGGAAATTTTTTGAAAATACTTCCCTCCCTTTATGAGCTTCTGATAACTGTTACATCATTAAGAGAGGGAGAATCTCCGGCGGTGCATTATCCACCCACAGAGAAGAATGAGCTCTCATAGCCATACTAGCTAGCTTATGCGCTACTGAATTTGCTAATCTATTACAGTGATCAAAATAAGATCGAGGGAACTCGCAAGCCAGATTGTAGCAATCATCAAAAATAGCTGCCGCTACTCCCATTGAGCGACCGCCGTTATTCATCGTTTCCACCACCTCTAGATTATCTGAGATCACCATCAGTTTATTGCATCCCATCATCTGTGCCAACTCTAGGCCCTTCTTTAGAGCCATTACTTCAGCGGACAGAGCAT
Source organism: Triticum aestivum (assembly GCF_018294505.1). Taxonomy (NCBI): domain Eukaryota; kingdom Viridiplantae; phylum Streptophyta; class Magnoliopsida; order Poales; family Poaceae; genus Triticum; species Triticum aestivum. The sequence continues at coordinate 454,558,678 of NC_057801.1, forward strand.
CAACACAATGCTCCAGTTTCCAATTACCTGCAGCAATAAACGATCCAGAGGAGTCCCGTAGCACTCCTCCAGCCGCCCCTGTGAGAAGCTCCTGGTTAAACGCTGCGTCGACATTGAGCTTGACAAAATTAGCAGGCGGCTTCATCCATCCCTCCGGCTTAGCTACTGCCTTTGGCTCCATGGAAGCTATGAAGTTTGTTGTAATTGCTTTAATTGATGACACCATTTTCTCTGCACTCTGTATGACCTTGTCGTAAACCACTCTCCTTTGTTCCCACCAAATTTACCAGGAAGTGATAGAGATTAGCTCATGTACATTAGCCTGGCTGATTAGTGCAATTTCCTTCGCTGGGGTTTGCATCAAAAAATCAAGGACAGACTCACCTGCTCTATCCACACCACATGCTTTCTTAATAAAATTTTCAAGTCCCAGGAGGCGCCAAACTTCTGTTGCTCTCTTACATCTAAACAGGAGGTGTGTCACATCCTCAGCTCCACAGTTGCAGACTGGGCACTGTCCCGATGCTTTGATGTGACAGTTTGCTAGATTAACCCTACACGGAAGAGTCCCCCTGAGTGTTCTCCAAAGAAATACTTTCACCTTTGCAGGACATCGCAATTTCCAGATTTTGTCCCAGATTCCATTATTATCCATAGGTTCAACACCATTTGTTCATCACAGTTTCTTCCATGTTGATGGTTCCATTCCACGTGGTAAGCTGAGCGGACAGAGAAAAAACCACCTTTGTTATAACTCCATGCAACGAAGTCTTCCATTTCATGTGTTGGTAATGGTATAGCCATGACCTGATGCGCATCTACATGCCAAAAAGCCTGATTAATTAGCTCCTCATCCCATTGCCTAGTGACCAGGTCGATAAGATCAACAACCTTTGAAATAATATTATGTCCCCGGGGTGTGATGATTTTTCGGTCCGCCCAACCTGGCACCCAGGCATCTGACCAGATATTAATTTTTGTACCATCTCCCACCCTCCAAATATATCCATGTTTGAGTGTATTCACCCCTGACATTATGCTCTGCCAAGTAAATGAGGCACCCTTCTTGAGGCTTGCATTGAGTAAATCACTATTCGGAAAATATTTTGCTTTGAGAATTGTTGCATATAGTGAGTCTGGATTGTCCACTAGCCTCCATGCTTGCTTAGCCAACAACGCAAGGTTAAAGCAATGGATGTCCCGAAACCCCATACCTCCTTGTTGTTTTGGTACACACAACTTCCACCAAGCCATCCAATGCATCTTTTTCTGGTCATCAATGTCACCCCACCAGTAATGCGACATTGCGTCAGTTATTCCTTTGCAAGTTTGTTTAGGAATTTTGAAGACGCCCATTGCATATGATGGAATTGCCTGTATAACCGATTTAAGTAGAACCTCCTTACCTCCTGCCGACAACTGTCTTTCTTTCCATCCATTAATCCTTTTGTTCACTCTATCAATAAGGAATTGAAAACAATCTGTTTTGTCCATGCCAATAATTGCTGGGAGGCCCAAGTATGTGTCATTCAATGTCTCGGTCAATATATTGAGGGTCGAGCACATCTCAGCGCGAATAAGCACATCCGTGTTAGGGCTAAAGAAAATACTAGATTTGTCCACACTCACCAGTTGTCCCGATGCTGCACAGCACGAATCAAGGATGCTTTTAAGGACCTGGGCATCCTGATTGTTCGCTTTCATGAGTATTAGTGAATCATCAACAAATAACAAGTTTGAAATAGATGGTGCCTCACGACACACTTTGACTCCTTGTAAATCTCCCCTGTCCTCATGATGCGCCAAGAGTGCAGTTACCCCTTCTGAACAAAACAGAAAAAAATAGGGAGATAGTGGATCTCCTTGTCTCAGACCGCGCATTGGCGAGAAAGATTCAGTTTCCTCAGTATTGTATCTAACCCGATACTCCACAGTGGACACGCACTGCATAATCATCTTCACCCAATTAGCGTGAAATCCCATCTGTAGCATAATTCCTTCCAAGAAAGCCCACTCGACTCGATCGTAGGCTTTGTGCATATCTAGCTTGACTGCACATAGTCCCTCCTTCCCTGATCTTTTATTTTTAATTGCATGAAAGCACTCATATGCCACAAGGAAATTATCAGTGATGAGCCTACCAGGAACAAATGCACTCTGTGTTGGACTGATAATTTCCGGGAGGATTACCTTCAGTCGGCCTGCAATCATCTTGGAAATAACCTTGTAAACTACATTACAAAGGCTGATAGGTCTGAATTGTGTTACCTTTTCTGGTGTGTTTATTTTTGGGATCATCACGATTGCGGTGTCATTCCAACCTTTCGGTATAGTGCATGTATTCACTGCCAAAAGAACCTCCTCAATGAGGTCATCTCCTAGCATTGGCCAAAATCGCTTATAGAAAACAGCATGTAGCTCGTCCGGGCCTGGCGCTTTCAGGTCGCCTATATTAAATAGGGTATTGCGCACCTCATCAGCAGTGTAAGGTGCCAGCAAGGTATTATTCATCTCTGGTGATACACACCGTTTAACTCGAGAAATTACATTCTGATCTGCACCGTGCACTTCGGAGGTAAACAGTTTAGCAAAATAATCAGTAATGTGTTTATTTAGATCTTCTGTACCTTGACGCCATACTCCAGTGTCATCCAACAATTTCCTAATGTGGTTCCTTTTCTTCCTGGCAGTGGCTGCATTATGGAAAAAGTTAGAGTTTCGGTCACCATGTAATAGCCAGTTGGCGCGCCCTCTTTGGAGCCAATAGATCTCCTCCTGGTCCAGTAAGTTTTCAAGCAAAACACGGATTTCCTTCTGCCTAGCTCTATTGTCCGCATTATTCAATCCACAACGAAGGTTTTCTAATTCTGTTTTCAACTTTTTGATCCTTCTCTTTGGCCCCTGTAACACCTCCTTATCCCATTGATGAAGATCCGACTTGACAACACGAGTTCGGTCGGCTAAAGATGGACCCAAGCCAGCAAGTTTGGCCCGACTCCATGCTGTATTCACAATCTCTTCCACTGTTTCCTCATTCAACCACTTAGCTTCAAACTTTTGGCCTCATGTCGTCCTGCTAAATTGAACACCCTCCTGGTACTCGGTGTCAAGTATAATTGGTCTATGATCCGAATGGACATGACTCTCATTGATCAACGCCCCTTTCGGAAATTTGGTAGACCACTGCAAGTTACACACTGCCGGTCCAATCTTTCCCTAATCTCTCCTCTCCTCCAAGTGTACAAGTCTCCCGTATAGCCCATGTCCTCTAGTCCACACTCCACCAAGCAGTCCCGGAAAGCTTGCATCATATTGTTCGGTCGAGGATTACCTCCCTCCTTTTCATTTGCATACAAAATCTCATTGAAATCTCCTATTATAGCCCACGGATGGTTACCCATCTTATGGAGATCACGCAAGCAAGTCCATGACAGGTGTCGTTGATCCCATGCTGGGAAGCCGTAAAACCCTGTCAATCTCCAATCTACCTCATCCCCCCTCATAGAAACAATATCAATAAAAGAGGGCGAGGAGTAATTCAAAATCACTTTATTAATGAAGTTGCAAAACAGAACTAACCCTCCTGATCTACCATCACTTTCTTGCACATACATCTCATCGAAACCTAATTTATGCCGCACCTCATCAGCTTTTTCCTTATTCATGTGAGTTTCCAAGAGGAAAATCACGTCCGCCCTCACTCGCTCATGTAGATCCAGGAGCTCACGAACTACCGTGGCCAAGAGCAAACTACGACAGTTCCAAGCGATGGTTTTCATTGCTCCCGGCGATCACCCTCGAGGGGTGTCGCCGATCCTGCTTCATTTGTCATGTTTAAGTTACTGTCCACCGCCTGGCCTTCACGTCCTCTCAGCTTCTTTCTGTTTGCATTTTTTGGGGGTGTACCCACAAGGGTGGATTTGTCTTCCTCCTCATCTGTTTCTCCTTCAAACATGCTGACTTTTTCTGCCACTGTCGCTGTTTCAGGGGTAGCTTCTGATTTAGATTCAGTATAAGAAACAAGGGCCGTCCCCGGCACCAAATCAGACCCTGTTATCATCTCAGAAGAAGCACCCGAATTACTATCCGCTGCTAACCTCTTCCCCAAGATATTGTCCGAGGCCATTGCCGTCCTCACATCCTGACTATTAGTAACTGGGCCAAAAAACCCTCCAGCCACAATTTCTAAACCTGCACTTGCATTATGTACAGAGTTATGCATCCAACTAATATGAGATGTTCCCCCATTTTTTAGATCAACAGGGTGGCTCTGGTCCATATTACTTGCATGTTCTCGACCAGGTCCTCTTCCAGGACCCCTACCACGGGTAATGTAGTCCTCTTTCCCACTTCTCTGACGATCGCTTGAGCTTCGATCACCACGGCCTCCTCCTCTGCCTCTCCTTGTGGCAAGCAAAAAACTCCCCCATTCAAACTTACTCGCATCATGCTCTCCCGTGCCACATTCTTCGTGCCAGTGTCCCATCAGACCACAAGCATTGCAAAAAGTTGGTGGTTTCTCAAATTTTACTAGATACTTCTCTATTTGTCCACCCTTCGTTATGCCAACGGCCCGAGTTAATTTTTTGTTTACATCAAGCTTAACTCTAGCCCTAATGAACTCCCCCACAAATCCATTTGGCAGAGTAACCTGCACCTCCTCAACTTTACCAATACGGCTAGCAAGATTCTTCAAAGCACTCTCACTTTTCAATACTCCGTCTGGTAGTTTATGGATTTGACACCAGGTTTCCAGCCTATCCAATCTTACTTTCTCTGGATTTGAGAATCCATCATACTCGGCCAAAATCAAAGCAACTCCACGGAAATCCCATGGCCCTTGATGCATAGCCTTATTCCAGTCCCCTAAACAATTGAATTGAATTGAGAACAAATTTGAGTTAATCCTTTTCCAAACCACTTCTTGAGCAGAGTTCCATGCTGCTTTCATGTCCGTGATCAAAGCGCTCTGACTGAAGTTCTTGCCTGCCAGGAGGCGACCAAGGGCAAGCCACTTAGGTTTAATCTCCTAAGCATCGATCTCATCCTCCCACACCAGATCATCAGCCTCATCATCCTCAAGGTTCAGCCTTTGCAGGAGCTTTTCAGTATCCTCCACGGCCGGTCCTGCTACCCCACTGCCCTCTCCTGAAGCCGCCATGACAGCCTTACGACAGCCCTAGCTCGTAGCCGATCCTTTCCCCAACCGAGTCCAGGAAGTGATCTCGAGGAGGGGGGTGGTCGTGAGATCGGGGAACTGAGTACGATCGACGCGATTTGCCGGACGGAAGTAGTAAACTCTGGTGGCGGCGCCTCCAGAGGACCAGAGAACCCTAGTCGCCAGACCTAGGGGAATATTACAGTAGTAAAAGATTTTGCAGTGGAAATTGATTGAACAGATGATGCCATTTCTCGCCCCCCGGTACAGACGAAGCAAACACGAGGACGCTAACAACAACTGTGGTACTTTTTTTTGGACATACAGTACTCTTTTTCTTCTTTTTTTAGGGGAAACATATAGTACTCTACTTGATCGTGAATGCATCATTACACATCTCTGCTGTCTAACATCAATACATCATGGTTAATTAAGGAAAAGTGGGTCACTCAAAGCTGTCACCCATAAGGGCATGTACAATGGTGGCATATGCCCCATGACAAAAAGTAATTTGAGGCATTTACATTTATTTTTTCTTCCCAATGCAAGCAACCACTAGTGGGCCTCATTAAGAAATAAAAAACAAAGACTTTTGTACACATGCATCTCTACTTTTCACTTCAACCTTTTGAGCTTTTGTCACCGGACCACACTTTTTCTCTTCAAGCACCCGCCTCCTGGAGAGGATCCCGCTTCCCTTTCTGAACCTACTTTACGTCATATCCGATCCTACGTGGCATGCGAGGCATCCCCTTGAGGCTATGCATTGTACATGCCCTAACACAACTCGGTCCATTCAAGAGATAAGATGAAAAAGGAAAAAAAACAGCTAGTGTGCCTTACTCATCTTGTACTTGTAGTGCAAAATGGGCAGCTATTCGATGCATTATTTCTTTTTGATGAGTTGTCACCTTACTTTACTTTGTACTTCTTCTGATTCATATTAATTGTCGTTGGTTCACTACAAAAGTTATACTAAAATTACGACAATTAATTGGATCAAAGGGAGGAGTAGTATATATAATCGGCATATTAATTCTGGTCCAATTTGCCCAACTCACGCCATACCTAATAACTTTTCCATTTATGCACTCACCTCATATATTTTTGCTTCTTCTTAAACTACTAGCTAAATATTCATACGTTGATGAAACAATATTCTGAAAATATGTAAGGTTCCGTCAACTTCTCTCGTCTTATGTTTGTCCAATTTCCCCCTTACATACGACTCCCTCCTGCCCCCTTACATAGTACGGATAAGTGTCAGATCTCTTTTTGGTACTACATCCGTCCTGGTTTATTGGTCCTCATTGTATATTGTGCCAAATTTTGACCATAGATTTAACTAATAAAATGTTCATGCATGTTAAAAAAAATATAATTGAAAACTATGTTCAAATACGAATCCAATGATATAATTTTTTGACATAGTTGGGCATAGGTCATCAAATCATTTGTTTCCAAGTGGAGTGGGCATGCAGCATGCATTTCTGTTACACATACTTTTGTCTCAACTTGTTTTCAATTACTTGACTTGGTCACTTGCCAAAAAAAATACTCACGTCGTTTAGCCGATGATATGAATGTTCATCTGTATGAGATCAATCAATTAGCTAATTTCATCAAATAATAATGATTAAGTCAGATAGCATCTCGAAGCTAATGTAGCCACCATTACGAGCACGCGAGCACCGACGCGTGGTGCCACGGTGGTGCTAAAAGGGACACCACCGATGCTACAAGTCAGGGACTTACACCCCTTTTCTCGAGTTGTGCGGAGGGGTCCCGCTGTTCGAAATATGCTGTAGAGGCAAGAGTACTGTATTATTATATTTTCGTGTTCATATTAAGAGTTTATATTCTATGTTATAACTACTATGATCCTGGAATATGCGATCCAGTGAAAAACGCACATGCTAGTGTGGAATGATAGACGATAAAATTAGGTTCTAGTCTTGCATCTACGACTGGCTCAAGTGTTGTTGGTGATCACGTTTTTCAGATCTTAGGATATCGTTAAGTGTAATTATGGTCCTAAAACAACATTGTGAGTATGATATTGGAAGAACGATCATATTGAATCGACCCAAACTTGTTTATTATACTTTGAGATAATATCGTCTGAAGTCAATTGCTATAGCACGAAGTGTTAAAGTGTGATTTAGTTCCTTACACCATGAGAGTATCGTAGTCACTTCTTGTTGTACGGTGGACTTTGGGGTTTCTCAAAAGTCATCTGTAACACGGTGATCATAACGACAACTTGCAGGTTTATCGGAAAGTTTGGTAAATGACTAGATAGCCTGAGAGTGGGATTTGCACTTCCAATGATGGAGAGATATTCTGAGGGCCCTCTCGGTGTAACAACATCCATCATCATTTGGCCAGACACAGGTAACTATGTCACGAGGATGCCGGAACACGTCACAAAACCAATAATGGGAACGGTATAGTGAGCATGTGTATGTTTCAAGAGAATATTGATACATCTCACCTCGGGGTTTCTAAATAGTTGCAAAGCAAAGCGAATAGCACATCGTAACCAAAGGTTCACTCGAACGTCATTCATGTAATCATAGGGATCAATATGGACGTCCATGATTCCTCTATCGGTCATTCATACGTCCCAAACGTATCTGCTTAGAAAAAATTGCACTTGTTTTGGACTCTAATTTGCATGGTTTGAAAGGAACTAACCAGGACTGACGTTGTTTTTAGCAGAATTGCCATGGTGTTATCTCTGTGCAGAAATAATAAGTTCTTGGATTGAGCTGAAAATTTACGAAGAATATTTCCAGAATATATAAAAAATATTGGCAAAGAGAACTACTAGAGGGGGCACCCAGGAGCCACGAGCTCAGGGGCGCGCCCCCTGTGAGCTCATGGGTCCCACAGGCCTCCATTTGCCCTAACTCCAACTCCATAAGTATCGTCTAAGGAAGAAAAAAATCAGAGAGAAGGAATCATCGTGTTTTATGATACAGAGCCACCACCACCTCATGTTGTTCCTCGGGAGGGATGATCTGGAGTCCGTTCGGGGCTCCAGATGGTGGAATTCGTCGTCATCGTTATCATCAACTCTTCTCCATCAACAATTCCATGATGCTCACCACCAGGAGTGAGTAACTCCTTCATAGGCTTATTGGATGGTGATGGAGTTTGATGAGATTTTTCATGCAATCGAGTCAAATTATTAGGGCTTGATCCCTAGTATCCACTATGTTCTGAGATTGATGTTGCTATGACTTTGCTATGCTTAATGCTTGTCACTAGGGCCCGGGTGCCATGTATCTGAACCCTCTATGTTTTCATGAATATATTTGAGTTCTTGATCCTAGCAAGTTATATGCACTTGCTATTGTTTTTATCCTTAGACCCAAAGTGACAATAGTTGGGATACTCTTTGGGGATGACTGTAATTCGAGGAGTTCATGTATTCACCATGTGTTAATGATTTGTTCCGGTTCTCTATTAAAAGGAGGCCTTAATATCCCTTAGTTTCCTTATGGACCCCGCTGCCACGGGAGGGTAGGACAAAAGATGGCATGCAAGTTCTTATTATAAGCATGTATGACTATATACGGAATACATGCCTACGTTGCATTGATGAATTAGAGCTATTGTGTATTGATCTAGGTTGTGACTGTTACATGATGAATATCAACCAATACAAATATCCATCCTTGATCCAATGCCTACGCTTTTCTCATATTGATCTTTGCTAAGTTACTTTCATTGCTGCCGCTGTTACAATCCTCACAAACTGCTACTATTACTATTCCTGTTACTATTGCTACTGTTATTGTTACTATCAAAACTATCAAACTATTGTTCTACTAAACACTTTGTTGTAGAAATACAATTTTCTAGGTGTGATTGAATTGCCAACTCAACTGTTAATGCTCCTAAATATTCTTTGGCTCCCCTTGTGTCCAATCAATAAATTTGGGTGAAATACTACCCTCAAAGACTATCACGATCCCCCATACTTGTGGGTTATCAAGAACTTTTCCTCACGCCGTTGCCCAGGAGCATAGCTCTATTTATTTAGTTCACTTGGGATTTTACACTATGCAGAATCTGAAAGATGCTAAGACTAAGATCGTACCCTCTAAGATGAGGGGAGCTAAGGAACTGCCATCTAGCTCCGCACTTGATTCACCTTTTGTTTTGAGTAGGCTTGTGACACCACCACCACCTGCTATTCATTTTGATATGTCGCAAGTAGTTGATAATACTACTTCTACTATAAATGAAATTTGTGATGACGCAAGTACTCTACTTGATGATATTGTGCCACTAGGTGAATTTCTTGATGAACAACTTGAAGGAAATATGCCCTAGAGGCAATAATAAGTTGTTATTTTATATTTCCTTATATCATGATAAATGTTTATTATTCATGCTAGAAATGTATTAACCGAAAACTTGATACATGTGTGAATACATAGACAAAACACTGTGTACCTAGTATGCCTCTACTAGACTAGCTCGTTGATCAAAGATGGTTAAGTTTCCTAGCCATGGATATGAGTTGCCATTTGATGAACGAGGTCACATCATTAGTGGAATGATGTGATGGACAAGACCCATCCATTAGCTTAGCATAATGATCGTACAATTTTATTGCTACTACTTTCTTCATGTCATATATATATATTCCTCCGACCAGGAGACACCAGCGGCTCCGTCTCGTGAAACATGATAATTCTTTGTCCCTGAAATTTTTTCTGGAATAATGTGATTTTATAGCGTCGGTTTCAGGGTCAGCGGGGACACCATGTGGGGACAACCCACCGGGGCACGCCTGAGGGGCAGGCGCGCCCTGGTGGGTTTTGCCCTCCCAGGTGCCCCCTCAGGTGGCTCTTGGCTCAAGAAATTATCTTTATTGATATAAAAAATCCTCGCAAAGTTTCGTTCCATTCCGAGAACTTTTATTTCTGCACAAAAACAACACCATGGTAGTTCTGCTGAAAACAATGTTAGTCCGGGGTTAGTTTCATTTGAATCATGCAAATTAGAGTCCAAAACAAGAGGAAAGGCATTAGGAAAAGTAGATACGTTGGAGACATATCAACTCCCCCAAGCTTAAACCTTTGCTTGTCCTCAAGCAATTCAGTTGATAAACTGAAAGTGAAAAAGAAAAACTTTTACGAACTCTTTTGCTCTTGTTTTGTAAATAGGCTTAAACAACACCCAGGTTTTTAGCAAAGATTATAACTAACCATGTCTACAATAACTCTTAAAAATTGTATTAACTCATATCAATGACATAATCGACTAGAGATTAATAATAAGATATCTCAAACAGTAACACGTTGTCAAAACAACCATGATATAATATGATAATAGTGGTATCTCGCTAGCCCTTTTTGAGACCGCAAAACATAAATGCAGAGCACCCCCAAAGTTCAAGCATCGACTAAACATCGTAATTCATGGTAGAAAAGATCCAGTCATGATGCACCCAACATTAGCTATACACAATGCATCAGCATGATAGCATTGCTCTCAGGTTTTGGCGCTTATTTGAGAAGGTGATGACACAACATAAAAGTAAATAGATAGTCCCTTCGCAGAGGGAAGCGGTGATTTGTAAAGGTGCCAAAGCTCAAGTTTTTAAAACAGAGGTAAATGAAATTTTGAGACATGCACCCTTCTCATTTACTTCACGACTATCAGTTATCAATATCTTCCATGCTAAACACGCTAGTGGTGGTTCCCAAGCGGAAATGTAAAGGTTATGACTCCATTGGGGGTTTTTGTTTGATTATTTGTAAGATCTTTTCTTTTTGTAGTTTGGGACTAGGCATCCCTATTACCGCCCTTTTCTCATGCGATGGCGAGTGGATAAACACTCGACCTGAAAATAACCCGCTTAGCATGGAAGATACCGACTACCTCATGTCGTTCCATGAACGATCCAGGCACACAAAAGGATATTTATTTGAAGTTTTTGGAGATGGTACATGCAAATTTACTTAGGACGGCAGGGTAATACCGCATATAGGTAGGTATGGTGGACTCATCTGGAATAACTTGGGTTTCAAGTTTTTGATGTACAAGCAGAGCTTCCACTTAGTACAGGCAAATGCTAGCAAATAGGTTGAGAAGCGGCCAGCTAGAGAGCAACAACGGTCATGAACATGTATTATGCATAAGTAACATTGGATACTAGAATGAGTAGGATATGAACAGCATGAACATAAATACCATAGAGGCTATGTTGATTTTGATTCAACTACATGCATGAACATGTGCCAAGTCAAGCCACTCGAACATTCAGAGTAGGATACCATATCACAATCATTTTAGCGCAATGTTGATATCCAAGATAAGTCATTATTCACTCCTAGCTACTTATGCATGGCATGAGAAACTACAATCTCTAATTGTCATTGCAAACATGTTTGCTCATAATAGGCTGAATCATGAGTATTAGGTTAAACATATTTACAAAAACAGAACAAGTCGAGTTCATACCCGTTTCTCTCTGCCACGGCCATTTCATTTAATATCGTCATTATTGCCTTTCACTTGCACGACCGAACGATTTGAAAATAATAATAGTGCAAGAGTGCCGTGGACTAAGCTGAAATCTACACACATTTTATTCAAGAGGAGACAAGGTAATATGGACTCTTTATTAGATCAATAATGCAAATGAGAGCCACTCAAGATTTTTATCATGGTCTTCTCCTTGGTATTGCTCAATAAAAGGAAAAGAAATTCAAAGAAACATACTGAAATATTTTAGTTTTTCGTAAACAAGAAAATGAAAAGAGAAAGGCAAAAACAAGAAAACTATTTACACAGGAAAGCTCCCAACAAGTAAAAGAAGAACAAGGAAATCGTTTTGGGTTTTCTTTTTAGAGCTACAACAATTTGAACTAGGAAGAAAAATAAAAAATAAGCGAGAAACATATTTTTGGATTTTTCAAAGTTTTCCAAACACACAAGAAGAAGACGAGAAAATAAATTAAACGTGGATGGTACAATGAAAAAGTGTGGACACCGACAACTGGAATGAAATGTGTGAACATGAATGTAATATCGGTGGGAATACGTACTCCCCAAGCTTAGGCTTTTGGCCTAACTTGGTAATCAGTCAGTAGCCTGTGTAATGGTCGGAGTGGTAGCTCACGGAGGCTCTCAGTGCAGATGCCTCACCCCACCATGCAGCCACAACCGTTGCGTTATGAGCTCGGGCCTCGCTCTCAAGAACGTAATATCTTCCCCTGTTATGAACATCAAAGAGAGCAGGTGTAGGCAAATATGTGTATACCACGGATTCCTTTTTAAACGTCAAACTACAAGTGAAATTATGAGGATCACTGTCGGTGTCAAAACCGGCAGATCTCGGGTAGGGGCCCAAGCTGTATGTCTGCAGATTGATGGTAACAATAGTCAAAAGGACACAACGTTTATCCAGGTTCGGGCCCTCTTAATGGAGGTAAAACCCTACTCTTGCTTTATTATATTCGAAGGGTATAGGGGTTACAAGAGTTGATCTACCTCGAGATCATAGTGGCTAAACCCTAATTGGCTAGCCTATCAGTATTATGATCCTGCCTTCGGTCTAAACCCTTCGGTTTATATAGATACCAGAGGGGCTTAGGGTTGTACAAAGTCGATTTAACAGAAAGGAAATAGTATATCCGGACACCTAAGCTTGCCATCCACGTATACGGTTGTCCCCACCAGACACGAGAGGTGGTCTTCTTCCTTGTATCTTGGCGACCCATTAGTCCGGCCCATGTCCAATAGACCGGACACCTGAGGACCCCTTAGTCCAGGACTCCCTCAGTAGCCCCTGAACCAGTCTTCAATGACGACGTGTTCGACGCGTAGATTATCTTCGGCATTGTGAGGCGGGTTCCTTGGACAATATACGTCAGCTTTCCTCCATAAAAGAATTGTATTCGGCTTTGCATAATTAACACAACCCTTAGCCGTGAAGGCAGGATATATAAAAAATAGGAACAATGTCTTTACTGACAACTTTTTTCCGGCGAAGCGTCAGACTTGACCCTTCAGCGTTTTGAAACGTTTTCACACCCCGTGTTCCGTATTTCAAGGCCAAGCCCTCTTGGCCCGTATCGTCAAAACAGAGAACGTGCCCACTTATTACGGGATTGCTCATCAATAAGATTTGGGTAATCCAACCGTTTACGATGCATGCCCACGTTGGGAACAGGTGAGTTTCAAGGCATAAGTGGGGGGCGGTTGGCATTTTTGCTGCCTATAAGAGGGCAATGGATTTCTCCTCTCTTCCCCACGCCTTCCAATCTCCTCAGCCTTCCAATCTCCCAAGCAATCTGCGCCCGAAGAAAGTTTTCGTCCTCCTCACCGCCACCACCTCCTCCGACCATGGCCGGATCTGGTTCCAAGGGCAAGTGGGAGGCCTCCCCCATCACGGAGAAGGAGATAAAGGATCTCCGGAGTGCGGGATACCTAGCCGCAACCATCGCGCACAGGCTCCCCACCAAGGGTCAGATCATCCCCACTCCGGAGCCTGGCAAAAGGGTCATCTTCCTCCCCCATTTCCTTAGAGGGCTAGGTTTTCCACTCCATCCCTTCGTCCAGGGACTCATGTTCTATTACGGGCTAGATTTTCATGATCTAGCCCCAAACTCTTTCCTCCACATCTCATCGTTTTATCGTCGTGTGTGAGGCTTTACTACGCATCCCCCCACACTTTGGCCTATGGCTGAAGATCTTCAATGTGAAGCCAAAGGTGGTCGATGGGCAGCACACGGACTACAGCGGGGCCATGATAAGCAAGCTTCCCAACACCACATGGCCCAAGGGGTCCTTTGTCGAGACCGTCAAGGTCTGGCAACAAGAATGGTTCTACATCACCGAGCCGCGCCGCACCAACTAGGCGGTGATTCCGGAGTTCAGATCTGGAGCCCCCACAAGGCTCGCGTCATGGAACGCCAAGGGCCTCAACTTTGGGTCCCAGACGGAGGTGCAGACGCTACAAACGTGTATCACCAACATGCTGGGCAAGAATGTCGGTGTCACTAATGTGGTGCAGATCATGCTCTTCCGCCGCATTCTTCCCTGCCAGCGCTGGACTTCCCCCATGTGGGAGTTCAATCCGAAGGAGCCGCGAACACTACAGCACTTCCTCGGCACGACGCACGCAGGAATACGGAAGCTGTTGTTCAAGGCCCAGAAGAGCTAGCCCATAGAGATCGAAGACGCCGGTCATGACGCCGAGAATCCGACCACTCCGGTAAGTGTTAATTTTTCGAAGGTATGTACAGTCTATATATTCGATCAATACAAATCTTATCAGCCCACCTCTTTACAGGGTTGGACAAAGAAGGTGAAGCGGATCAAGAGTCCAGCTCTATTGCCCGAAGACCCACTCACTCCTCAGCTGGAGGAGATGCTGGTCCCGGCGCCCTACCAAGGAGAAGAAGAGCAAGAAGAAGGGCAAGGGGCCCAAGGGCGGCCCCGCTGCAAAGGTACTTCGGATGCTATATCCGGAGAAACCAAGGCCGTCTCCTCTCACGAGGAAGGCGAGGATGAAGAGGAGGAGGAAGAGGAGGTGGAGAGCGACTCCTCTCGCATCATGAGGAGGAAGAAGAGGACGGCTTCCGAGAATCCGGAGGGGGCGACGCCCATATAGTCTGGCTATGCTCCATCTTCATCACACACAATATTCAAATCATGCACAACCCCGATGACAAGCCAAGCAATTGTTTCATACTTTTGATGTTCTCAAACCATTTCAACTTTCACACAATACATGAGTGTGAGCCATGGACATAGCACTATAGGTGGAATAGAATATGGTGGTTGTGGAGAAGACAAAAAGAAGGAGACAGTCTCACATCAACTAGGCATATCAACAGGCTATGGAGATGCCCGTCAATAGATATCAATGTGAGTGAGTAGGGATTGCCATGCAACGGATGCACTAGAGCTATAAGTTTATGAAAGCTCAAAAAGGAAACTAAGTGGTTGTGCATCCAACTTGCTTTCTCATGAATACCTAGGGAATTTGAGGAAGTCCATCATTGGAATGTACATGCCAAGTTCTATAATGAAAAATTCCCACTAGTATATGAAAGTGACAAAATAGGAGACTCTCTGTCATGATGATCATGGTGCTACGTTGAAGCACAAGTGTGGAAAAAGGATAGTAACATTGTCCCTTCTCTCTTTTCTCTCTTTTTTTAATTTTTTGGTGGGCTTCTTTGGCCTCTTTTTTTATTTGGGCTTCTTTGGCCTCTTTTATTTTTCATAAAGTCCGGAGACTCATCCCAACTTGTGAGGGAATCATAGCTTCCATCATCCTTTCCTCACATGGGACAATGCTCTAATAATATGACTATATGAATGCCTCCGGCGGTGTACCGGGATGTGCAATGACTCAAGAGTGACATGTATGAAAATTATGAATGGTGGCTTTGCCACAAATACTATGCCAACTACATGATCATGCAAAGCAATATGACAATGATGAAGCGTGTCATAATAAACAGAATGGTGGAAAGTTGCATGGCAATATATCTCAGAATGGCTATCGAAATGCCATAATAGGTAGGTATGGTGTCTGTTTTGAGGAAGGTATATGGTAGGTGTATGGTACCGGCGAAAGTTGCGCGGTACTAGAGAGGCTAGCAATGGTGGAAGGGTGAGAGTGCGTATAATCCATGGACTCAACATTAGTCATAAAGAACTCACATACTTATTGCATAAATCTATTAGCTATCGAAACAAAGTACTATGAGCATGATCCTAGGGGGATATATTGGTAGGAAAAGACCATCGCTCGTCCCCGACCACCACACATAAGGAAGACAGTCAATAAATAAATCATGCTCCAACTTCTTACATAAGGTTCACCATACATGCAAGCTACGGGAATCACAAAACTCAACACAAGTATTTCTACAATCCACAATTACTCACTAGCATGACTCTAATATCACCATCCTCATATCTCAAAACAATCATAAGGAAATAAACTTCTCACAGTATTCAATGCACTTTATATGAAAGTTTTTATTATATCCGTCTTGGATGCCCATCATATCAGGAAAAATTTCATAACCTAAGCAAATTACCATGGTGATATAAGTGAAGCATGAGAGTTCATCAATTTCTTCAAAATAAAACCACCACCGTGCTCTAAAAAGATATGAGTGAAGCACTAGAGCAAAGGACAAACTACTCCAAAAGATATAAGTGAAAATCAACGAGTAGTCGAATAATTATGTAACTATGTGAAGACTCTCTAACATTTAAGAATTTAAGAATTTAAGATCTTAATATTTTATTCAGACAACAAGCAAAGCAAAATAAAATGACATTGCAAGGATATCACATATCATGTGAAGAAGAAAAAACTTAGGCTCAACCAAAACTGATCGATAGTTGTTGAAGAAGAAAGGTGGGATGCCAACCGGGGCATCCCCAAGCTTAGATGCTTGAGACTTCTTGAAATATTAATTATGGTTGCCTTGGGAATCCCAAGCTTAAGTTTTTGTGTCTCCTTAATTCCTTTTATATCATGGTTTCCCTAAATCTTTCAAACTTCATCCACACAAAACTCAACAAGAACTCGTGAGATAAGTTAGTATAAATCAATGCAATAACCTTATCATTCTCTACCGTAGAAAATCACTAAAATTATTATTTGATATTACCTACTAAATGCCTCTGCACACTTAACACTCCTATCCTCAAATAGAATCATTAAACAAGCAAACATATGCAAACAATGCAAACATAACAGCAATCTGTCTAAACAGGACAGTTTGTAAAGAATGCAAGAGGAATCATACTTTCCTAACTCCAAAAATTCGAAAAATTACCACACTGTAGAAAATTTGTTGTTACTCATTGTGTAAAAATTTCAATATTTTATCATGTTCTGACTATCCACCAATATTCAAAACATAACAACAAACTTTCTGTTTACAAAACAACAACGTATATACTTGTAAAATAAGCATGGTAAAGGCTATACTTGACCTTTTTATTGAACTAAAATATAGAAAACATGTCTCTAAATAACAACAAGCAAATATGAACAAAAGAAAATGATGCTCCAAGCAAAACACATATCATGTGGTGAATAAAAATATAGCATCAAGTAAATTTACCGATAGACGAAGACGAAAGAGGGGATGCCACCCGGGGCATCCCCAAGATTAGGCTCTTGGTTGTCCTTAAGTATTACCTTAGGGTCCCATGCAAATTCATATGTCACTTCCCACAAGCAAGGGATGAGCAGGAGAAGGAAAGGTTTTTGAATATCTTTTGCTTCGAGACTCCACTCACCATGTCAGTAAACCTTATAACAGTTATGGCAGGCAGGAGGTGATAAGAAAATGTAATTGTAAACAACCATCCAATTGAGAATACTTGGGCATCCCCAAGCTTAGGCTCTTGCCACTCCTTATTCCTTAGTCCATCAAAACTTTACCCAAAACTTGAAACTTCACAACACCAAACTCAACAGAAAACTCTTATGACCTCCGTTAGTATAAGAAAATAAATCACCACTTAGGTAATGTTGTGAACTCATTATAAATTCATATTGGTGTTGTATCTACTGTATTCCAACTTCTTCATGGTTCATACCCTCCGATACTACTCATAGATTTATCAAAATAAGCAAACAACACATGAAAACAGAATCTGTTAAAAACAGAACAGTTTGTAGTAATTTGGAAACTTCGTATACTTCTGTAACTCAAAAAATTCTGAAAAATTAGGACAATCTAGGCCATTTGTATATCAATCTTGTGTAAAAACGTCAGAGCAAAAGCATGTTCAAGTGAATTTTATAAATTCCTGTACTGGGTGCAAAAGTTTCTGTTTTTGCACAGAATCAAGTCAACTATCATCCACACTATCCCAAAGGCTTTACTTGGCACTTTACTGGAACAAAAGATATAAAACATGATTACTACAGTAGCATAATCATGTCAACACATAAAAACAGTAGGGTTAAATGTTGGGTTGTCTCCCAACAAGCGCTTTTCCTTAATGCCTTTTTTAGCTAGGGATGGTGATTTCAATGATGTTCACATAAAAGTAAAGAAATGAAACATAATGGGAGAATCATGAAGCATATGGCTAGCACATTTAAGTTTAACCGACTTCCTATGCATAGGGATTTTGTGAGCAAACAACTTATAGGAACAAGAATCAACTAGCATAGGAACGCAAAGCAAGCATAACTTCAAGATTTTCAACACATAGAGATGAAATTTGATATTATTGCAATTCTTACATGCATATATTCCTCCCTCATAATAATTTTCAGTAGCATAATGAATGAATTCAACAATATAACCATCAAATAAATCATTCTTTTCATGATCTACAAGCATAGAAATTTTTGTACTCTCCACATAAGCAAATTTTTTCTCATGAATAGTAGTGGGAGCAAACTCAACAAAATAACTATCGTGTGAGGCATAATTCAATCGAAAATTAAAATCAAGATGAAAAGTTTCATGGTTATCATTATTCTTTATAGCACGCATGTCATCACAATAATCATCATAGATAGCAACTTGCTTCTCATAACCAATTGGAACCTGTTCTGAAATAGTGGATTCATCACTAAATAAAGTCATGACCTCTCCAAATCCACTTTCATAATTATCACAACAAGATTCAACATCCTCCAAAATAGTGGGATCATTACTTCCCAAAGTTGACACTCTTCCAAACCCACTTTCATCAACATAATCATCATATATAGGAGGCATGCTATCATCATAATAAATTTGCTCATCCAAACTTGGGGGACTAAAAATATCATATTCATCAAACATAGCATCCCCAATCTTGTAGCTTTGCATATGATCAGCATCATGGATATTCAAGGAAATCATACTAACAACATTCCAATCATGCTCACCGTACAAAGATTTTATGCCAAACATTTTATAGACTTCTTCTTTTAACACTTGAGCACAATTTTCCTTTCCATCATTTTCACAAAAGACATTAAAAAGATGAAGCATATGAGGCAACCTCAATTCCATTTTTTGTAGTTTTCTTCTATAGACTAAACCAGTGATAAAACAAGAAACTAAAAGAATCAATTGCAAGATCTAAAGGTATACCTTCAAGCACTCACCTCCCCGGTAACAGCGCCAGAAAAGAGCTTGATGTCGACTACGCAACCTTCTTCCTGTGGACTCGTGTTGGGCCTCCAAGCACATAGTTTTGTAGGATAGTAGAAAATTTCCCTCAAGTGGATGACCCAAGGTTTATCAATGCGTGGGAGGCATAGGATGAAGATGGTCTCTCTCAAACAACCCTGCAACCAAATAACAAAGAGTCTCTTGTGTCCCCAACACACCCAATACAATGGTAAATTGTATAGGTGCACTAGTTCGGTGAAGAGATGGTGATACAAGTGTAGTACGGATGGTAGATATACGTTTTTGTAATCTTAAAATATAAAAACGGCAAGGTAACTAGTAACAAAAGTGAGCGAAAATGGTATTGCAATGCTTGAAAACAAGGCCTAGCCAGGGTTCATACCTTCACTAGTGCAAGTTCTCTCAACAATGATAACATATTAGATCATATAACAGTCCCTCAACATGCAACAAAGAATCACTTCAAAGTTTCTATCACGGAGAACATAAGATGAAGTTGCTTGTAGGGTACGAAACCACCTCAAAGTTATTCTATCCGATCAATCCATTGAGCTATTCCTATAAGTGTCACAAACAACCCTAGAGTTCGTAGTAAAATAACACCATATGCCACACATCAATCAACCCTAATGTCAGCTAGATACTCCAATGTTACCACAAGTATCCGTGGGCCAATTATACAATATGCATCAAACAATTTCAGATTCATTATATTCAATCAACACAAAGAACTTCATGAGAATCCCGAGATTTCTACCTGAGAAAGGAATATGAAAATGTGCATCAACCCCTATGCATAGATTACCCCAATGTCACCACGAGAACCTGAAAGTTGATAGCCAAAACATACATCAAGTGGATCAACAGAACATCCCATTGTCACCACGGATATCCCATCACAATACATACATCAAGTGCTCTCACATCCAAAGATTCAATCCTACATAACAAAACCTCAAAGGAAAAGACTCAATTCATCACAAGGTAGAGAGGGAGAAACATCATATGATCCAACTATAATAGCAAAGCTCGGGGTACATCAAGATCGGGCCGAATCAAGAACACAAGAGAGAGAGAGAGAGAGAGAGAGAGATCAAACACATAGCTACTGGTACATAACCTCAGCCTCGAAAGTGAACTACTCCCTCCTCATCATGGAGACCGCCGAGATGATGAAGATGGCCACCGGTGATGGTTTCCCCCTCCGGCGGGGTGCCCAAACATGCTCCCGATTGGTTTTTCATGGCTATAGAGGCTTTCGACGGTGGAACTCTCGATCTAGGTTCTTTCTAGGGGTTTCTGAATTTATAAGAATTATTGGCGTCAGTTTCACGTTAGGGGGGTCCACGAGTCAGCGACAAGGCAGGGGGGCACGTCGTAGGAGGGGGCGCCCTCCACCCTTGTCGTTGACTCGGGACTCTTCTGGCCCAACTCTTGTGCTTCGGGGCTTCTTTTGGTCCATAAAAAATCACCGTAAATTTTCAGCTCATTTGGACTCCGTCTGATATTCCTTTTCTGCAAAACTCAAAAACAAGGAAAAAACAGAAACTAGCACTGGGCTCTAGGTTAATAGGTTAGTACAAAAAATGATATAAAATAGCATATAAACGCATATAAAACATCCAAGATGTATAATATAATAGCGTGGAATAATCAAAAATTAAAGATATGATGGAGACGTATCATGATGTTCGTGTCAAATTTCAGCTTGTTCGAAAATTCGAGGAGCTCATGACAAAAAAGACTAAATCGGTCAAAACAGTACATGAACAATAAACTTTCTTACAACCCTAAAATTTGTCTTTTTTGCTGAGAGCTACTAAAATGTCCAAACTCTATAAAATTTGGCATGGACTTCACGCATATGAGCATCTAGCATCACAAAAAGATTAGTGTTAAAAAATCCATTTTAAACAAATTTATTGTTCGCCTTAGGCGCAGATGCACCGGAGAGCAAAAATGTCGCGTTCATTTACAATTCATTTAAGAGACTATATCTAAGTGCATAGCTAATGTATGATGGTATTTCTGTGTGGTAATGCATCTATACATACTAATAAAGAAAATGGGTATTCTTTGTCCATCATGCTATTTTACAGAAACCCCTATGATGTTTCTGGTAATTGACCTCCAGTCCATCTCTAAGTTGGATTTTATCTTTTGCAGAAACCCCTTGATGTTTCTGGTATTAAACCCATGGGCCAGTTTTAAGTCAGATTTTTGCTTTTGCAGGAAATCCCTTGATAATTGGATTAATCAACCCACAGTACATACCAAGTGTCTTTAAAAAAATGCATATCCTTTAAGCCCTAACACCAAATTTAACAAGTTATATATGAAATTTGATTAGAAAAATATGTACAATCTGAATATGATGTCTTTTTTACGTGTTAACCATTTAAAAAATGCGATTTAGGCTGCAACCTTAATCAATATCGCATGTTTTGTCTTTCTTTTATACCTGTGTCGATCTGGATTGGAAATGAACACCTCAACAAACTAGAATTGGAGACGAAATAAATCATCTATAACCATGCATGCACGCTCGCCAAGAGCTCATAAGAAAAGAAATAGATTACTCAAGTTGTGGAGAGAGAGAGAGAGAGAGAGAGAGCGGGAGAGATAGACGCTTGAGGTCACCTCAGAGAGGATGGGAAGAAGGATAAGTGGCCACACAAATGGGATGCGATGTATTGAAATAAAGGATGATGACCTATTACGGTTTTGTGTCATGGTTTTTGGGTTATGGAGTGCCATATTTTCTTCTCCAGCTGCAACACACGACTTCTTTTACTCGTAAGATATAATTTAAGATACACTACCTTGATCTAGAGTTATTAGCCCCTCTTGTATTTTGGATCAAAATTTGGCCTTGATTTAACAACCAAAAAATAAGTTTTATACTACACAAATAGTATCATTGGAAACCACTTCCGAGTATGAATCCAACCATATAAGTTTTGCGACATACAACTTATATTTTATTAGTCAAATCTACGGTCAAAATTAGGCACAAAATACAAAATGGACTAGTAAACCCGAACGGAGGTACTAATGCATTGGCTACTGCAACACAATCATAAGTTGAGCGTATCGACATGATGGCGCAATGTTGTCTTCCATCTCTCGAAAGAAAGAAAAACTCGTTAAGCTACTTTGAAATCTAAAGAGACAGCACGACAAAGTGTGATCTATGGTCGGTGGAGAGATACAGTGGAGTCATAAAAAAATTTAGAATGTAAACGCTCTTATATTTCTTTATAGAGGGAGTAGCAAAATAAAATTGGATGGAAGAAACGACAACACTCTTTTCTTCTGTCTGCGTGTGTCCAAATTTGGTGTTTTGACCCTTTCCCAAAAGTTAAGCACGATTTGCTCCTGGTTCAAAAATATTCCAGGATCTGACCCTTTTTCCTACCGCCATAGTCCCTGGCGGTAGGGTAGCACTGTCTTCCGCCATAATCTCCAATGGTAGGGTTTTGTTGGGAACCGTTGCATGAAAAACAAAAAAATTCTACGCTCATGCAATGATCTATCCATGGAGATGCATAGCAACGAGGGGGAGAGTGTGTATACGTACCCTTGTAGACCGTAAACGGAAGCGTTTCACAACACGGTTGATGTAGTCGAACTTCTTCACGCTTTAACCAATCAAGTACCAAACGCACGACACCTCCGCGTTCTGCACACGTTTAGCTCGGTGCCGTCCCTCGCCTTCTTTATCCAGCAAGACATCGAGGTAGTAGATGAGTTCCGTCAGCATGATCGCGTGGTGACGGTGATGGTGAAGTGATCTCCGCAGGGCTTCGCCTAAGCACTACGAAAATATGACCAAGGTGTAAACGGTGGAGGGGGCACCGCACACGGCTAGGAAATTGTTTGGGGTGTGCTAGTGAAAGTGCAACTATCCCTAGGTGGTTTTGGTAATTCCTAACAACATATAGCTCATTGAGCTAATGCTATTTCAAGATAAATATTTCAGGAAAGCTCAATGATTGACATGGCATGGATGAGAAAAGTGGACCCCTCAAAATGCTAAGGACAAAAGGCTTGGCTCAAACTCAAAGCTCAAGACTCTACATTTTCTATTTTAGTGATCCAAGATCACATTGACTCTATAGGAAAAGCCAATACTATCAAGGAGGGATGAGGTGTTGCTTAATGAGGTTCTTGCTCAAAATGCTTAGTGATATGCTCCAAAGCCCTCAACCACTTTCTCACATCCACATATGAACTAAACCAAAAGTCAAACTCGGCCCCACCGATTCTTTCTATCCGGCGCCACCGAGTTCAGATGTCATAGCCACTACCACAAACCCTAGGCAAATCGGATTCATCGATAGGGATCTCGGTCTCACCGAGATGGGATTGTAATCTCTCTGTTTCCCTTTGTAATGTTTCGGTCCCACCGAGATGAGCGATCGGTCCTATCGAGATTGCAATGTAAACTCTCTGTTTCCCTTTCGTAACATTTCGGTCTCACCCAAATGAGCGAACCGGTCCCACCGAGTTTACCTGACCAACCCTCTGGTTAGCTTATTACCAAAATCGGTCTCACCGAGTTTGTGTAATCGGTCTCACCGAGATTACGTTATGCCCTAACCCTCACCATATCGGTCCTACCGAGTTGCATGTCGATCCCACTGAAAATCCTAATGGTCACTAGATTTGCTGAATCGGTCCGACCGAGTTTCTCAATTCGGTCCCACCGAGATTGGCAAGTTGTGTGTAACGGTTAGATTTTGTGTGGAGGCTATATATACCCCCCACCTCCTCTTCATTCATGGAGAGAGCCATCAGAACGAACCTACACTTCCAACTTACATTTTCTGAGAGAGAACCACCTACACTTGTGTTGAGGCCAAGATATTCCATTCCTACCATATGAATCTTGATCTCTAGCCTTCTCCAAGTTGCTTTCCACTCAAATCTTCTTTCCACCAAATCCAAATCCTGTGAGAGAGAGTTGAGTGTTGGGGAGACTATCATTTGAAGCACAAGAGCAAGGACTTCATCATCAACACACCATTTGTTACTTCTTGGAGAGTGGTGTATCCTAGATTGGCTAGGTGTCACTTGGGAGCCTCCGTCAAGATTGTGGAGTTGAACCAAGGGGTTTGTAAGGGCAAGGAGATTGCCTACTTCGTGAAGATCTACCCTAGTGAGGCAAGTCCTTCGTGGGCGACGGCCATGGTGGGATAGACAAGGTTGCTTCTTCGTGGACCCTTTGTGGGTGGAGCCCTCCATGGACTCGCGCAGCCGTTACCCTTCGTAGTTGAAGTCTCCATCAACATGGATGTATGATAGCACCACCTATCGGAACCACGACAAAAACATCTGTGTCTCCTATTGCTTTTGCACTCTCCAAACCCTTCCCTTGACATTGTTGCAAGTTGCATGCTTTACTTTCCACTGCTCATATACTCTTTGCATGCTTGCTTGAATTGTGTTAAGATTGCTTGACTTGTCCAAAGTTGCTAAAATCTGCCAAGAACTACAATTGGGAAAAGGATAAGTTTTTATTTGGTCAAGTAGTCTAATCACCTCCCCTCTAGACATACTTTCGATCCTACAGCTAGGGCGCCCCCAACATATATATAGGTGGGAGGGAGAGGGGAGGCTGCCAGGAGGCGCCCCAAGTAGGCTGAATCCTACTTGGGGTCCTCCCCAAGTGGCGCCCCTGCCATATTTAACCGAGAGAGAAGGAAAGAGGGGGGAGGGAAGGAAGTGGGAATCCTAATCCACACTTTCCTTTCCCTTCTCCCCTTTCCTTCCCCTCCTTAGGCTAGCCCATATGGGGGGCGCACCAGCCCCTTGTGGCTGGTGCATTTCCCCTCTTGGCCTATAAGGCCCATATCTTTTGCCGGGGGTGTCCGGAACTCCTTCGGTGACCCGATATGTACCTGGTACTGTAACATCCCAAATTTTCAATTTGGAATGTATACATTAGATCATCATTGCATATCATATTTTATTACATTTTGGCTTGATCCAAGAAATTCTATGCAACTCAAGGACCCACGGAGAGAGTTGGGGATTTCGTTATTTTCATATTTGAGTTTTCTCAAATTTTGAAAAGAGAATCGTTTGATTTTATTAATTTTATCTTCGTATATTTCTTCTATAAAAATAAAAGAGAGGGAATAAAATGACTTTCCCAAAATAAAGAAATATTGGAGATTTAATATTAAAATCAAATAAGATTTTATTTCGAAGTTTTATCGCTATTTTATTTGAATTAGGAAAAATGTGCGTTTTTATTAAAAATTGCATTTTAGGCCTAAATAAATGTTCATTTTGTCCGCTATATTTTTAGAGGACGGGGAAAATTTATTTCAGGATTTTTGGAGTCTGTTTAGTATTTCTTTTATTTGATTTTCTGCGCGGAATCATTAAAAAAAAGTCAAACCGACTTTGGGCCGTATTCGGCCAGGACTCTGCCCGGCCGGCCTCTTTATATAGCACGCCCCGAGCTGCCCCAGTCCAGCCCACCCCGCCACCCAAACCCTAGCCGCCACCACCGTCGTCGCCGACGCCGCCGCTGTCCGCCGCCGCCGCCGCTGTCCGCCACCGCCGTCATGGTTTTCGAGAGAAAACCGTTGGTTTTTTAAACCCCGGGTTATTTTTTTATAGATCAATTTTATTTTTTTCGGTTTAGTTATTTAGTGAACGCCCGTTCGTTCATTCGTTTTAACAAACGGTTTTCACCGTCTAGCCGTAGACAGCGAATGTTCGTTCGTTAGCCTATTCGTCAGTTTTTCTTTTTCCAGGGTTTTTCGCCATTATTTTCGATCGCAATTTCTGCCCTGATTTTTGTTTTAGTTTATCTTTTCGCTAGTTTATCAGAATCAGGAGATTCAAGCACCTAGAGTTTCGTCTCGAAACCCTCTTTCCGTTTAACCAACTGAAACAAGTTTTTGCTACTGTAAAAATTTGACTTAGGTCCAGATTAGTAAACGAAGCTTGTTTCTTTCATTGTTTGAGTTTCGTTGCTTCGTTTAATTTGATTCTTTTTGCAAACCGGAGTTCTTAAGTTGAACTTTCTGGTTAGATCTCTTATTTGAGTTTTACTTGTTCTTGTAATTGAGTGCTTATTGTATGCTTGTTTGTTTGCGATAGAGTACCCGGAGTGCGCAACGTGCTACTACGAGTCTCTAGGTTTCACGGATCATCAGCAAGGCAAGTAACACTTTGATCATACCTCTTTACTACCAAGTTGTATTGCATTAGATCAATCCTCAAACAATTGCATGGTTAGGATCTGATTAATATGTGGGTTTTGGGAAGTAGTTGAGGTAGTACCTATTGTCCTGTTTATTATCAAACTTTGGGAGTTACTTCTACGTTTGCTTATATTGCTATGCTATGCTTGTAGACGTGGATTGGGTGAGTGTATCCATGATAGATGTGAGTATTGTTAATTAATGGTTAACTTAAGGTGGCAACTTTAATTCACATCTGGGTGGATTGAGGCACCTGGGGAACCCAGTGTTGCCTGTATTTTTTAAAAATCCCGGGGTACCGTGTGATTCTCCTATGGACCGCCACCCAGGCTCAAAGGGATCATGAGATTTTTCATGCTAGAAACTTCCGTGTGTAGCCGCAAGCTACTATGGGCTATAGCATAGTTGAGTATGTTGCGTGAGCACTTTCAGTGGTAGGCTAGCAGATGTAGGGGATATAGGTTGGTACTGTCTACCCAGAGTAAAGATTTAATGTTTCTGAAAGACTGTGTCTCGGTCATCCGTTTCTCAAACACCTTGTAGTGCGAGAAATCCAACGGAGTAGATCGAGTCTTGCGGGGAAAAGTGCGCAAACCTCTGCAGAGTGTACAAACTAATCATGGTTAGCCGTGTCCCCGGTTATGGACATTTTGAGTATCTAGTTTCTTGGATTATCATGTGAATCTCGTCATGTTACTTAATTTAATTTGTTTGGGTTAATGATGAAGCTTAATTGGGATTGAGTTGGAGGAACCTTCTCAATGTTTAACAACCACCGTGATAGTTAAATAAAATTTATTCCTTTGTTGTAGGGAAAAATTGGCTTTACGCAAAACCATAACCATAGAGCTTTCCACCAGCCATATATGCATGTAGTGATAGCATTATTTGTTCATTACTCTCTATGTGTTACATTGCCAGCATATTCCATGTGATGACCCATTTTCGGGCTGCAACGTTCATGTTGCAGACTTTTCAGATGACGAGTAAGGTGCCTTAGGTCGTGATCTTTCACTCAGTGATGCCGTTGGAGTTGGGGGACTCACTTTATCTTCCAAGCCTTCCGTTGTTATCGTATTTAGATGGCCTTAAGCCATATTTATTGTAATAAGTTCTCTTTTGAGACATTCGATGTAATAAGTGTGTGATTGCTACTCTGATATAAATCCTTCAAGTACTGTGCGTGTCAGCGTTACCGATCCAGGGATGACACTGATGCACAGAGATCAGACTGTTTGAGGTCTGGTCGCTACAAGTACCCTCCAGAACACTTCGAGATTCCTTGTCATGCATGTGATCTCATCCGAGACTCCGAACAACATTCGGTCACCAAATCACATAACTCATATAATACTATATTATTATCGAACATTAAGCGTGCGGACCCTACGGGTTCGAGAACTATGTAGACATGACCGAGACACCTCTCCGGTCAATAACCAATAGTGGAACCTGGATGCCCATATTGGCTCCTACATATTCTACGAAGGTCTTTATTGGTCAAACCATTATGACAACATACATAATTCCCTTTCGGTATTTTACTTGCCCGAGATTCGATCGTCGGTATCTTCATACCTAGTTCAATCTCGTTACCGTCAAGTCTCTTTACTCATTCCGTAATACATCACCTCATGACTAACTCCTTAGTCGTTTGCTTGCAAGCTTATGGTGTGTATTACCGAGAGGGCCCAGAGATACCTCTCCGATATCAGAGTGACAAATCCTAATCTTGATCTATGCCAACTCAACAAACGCCTTCAGAGATAACTGTAGAGCATCTTTATAATCACCTAGTTACGTTGTGACGTTGATATCACACAAGACATTCCTCCGGTATCCGGTAGTTGCATAATCTCATAGTCGAAGGAATATGTATTTGACATGAAGAAAGCAATAGCAATAAAACTGAACGATCAATATGCTAAGCTAACGGATGGGTCTTGTCCATCACATCATTCTCCTAATAATGTGATCCCGTTATCAAATGACAACTCATGTCCATGGTTAGGAAACCTTAACCATCTTTGATCAACGAGCTGGTCTAGTAGAGGCTCACGAGGGACACGTTGTTTGTTTATGTATTCACACATGTATCAAGGTTTTTGATCAATACAATTCTAGCATGAATAATAAACCTTTATCATGAATAAAGGAATATAAAATAACAAATTTATTATTGCCTCTAGGGCATATTTCCTTCAGTCTCCCACTTACACTAGAGTCAGTAATCTAGATTACATTGTAATGAGTCTAACACCCACGGAGTCTTCGTGTTGATCATGTTTTGCTCGCGGAAGAGGCTTAGTCAAGGGGTCAGCCACATTCACATCCATATGTATCTTGCAAATTTCAAAGTATCCATCCTTGACTTGTTCACGAATGGAGTTGAAGCGTCTCTTGATGTGTTTGGTTCTTTTGTCTGGATTCCTTCGCCAAGGCAATTGCTCCAGTGTTGTCACAAAAGATTTTCATTGGACCCGATGCACTAGGTATTACACCCAGATCGGATATGAACTCCTTCATCCAGACTCCTTCATTTGCTGATTCTGAAGCAGCTATGTACTCCGCTTCACACATAGATCCCACCACGACGCTCTGCTTGGAACTGCACCAACTGACAGCTCCACCATTCAATATAAATATGTATCCGGTTTGTGACTTAGAGTCATCTGGATCAGTCTCATCGACATAACCATTTACGACGAGTTCTTTGTCACCTCCATAAACGAGAAACATATCCTTGGTCCTTTTCAGGTACTTCAGGATGTTCTTGGCCGCTGTCCAGTGATCCACTCCTGGTTTACTTTGGTACCTCCCTGCCAGACTTATGGCAAGGCACACACCAGGTCTGGTACACAGCATAGCATACATGATAGAACTTATGGCTGAGGCATAGGGAATGACTTTCATTTTCTCTCTATCTTCTGAAGTGGTCGGGCTTTGAGTCTGACTCAACTTCACACCTTGTAACATAGGGAGGAACCCTTTCTTTGACTGGTCCATTTTGAACTTCTTCAAAACTTTGTCAAGGTATGTGCTTTGTGAAAGTCATATTAAGCGTCTTGATCTATCTCTATAGATCTTGATGCCCAATATATAAGCAGCTTCACCAAGGTCTTTCATTGAAAAACTCTTATTCAAGTATCCTTTTATGCTATCCAGAAATTCTATATCATTTCCAATCAACAATATGTCATCTACATATAATATCAGAAATGCTACAGAGCTCACACTCACTTTCTTGTAAATACAAGATTCACCGAAAGTCTGTATAAAACCATATGCTTTGATCACCTCATCAAAGCATATATTCCAACTCCGAGATGCTTGCACCAGTCCATAGATGGATCGTTGGAGGTTGCACACTTTGTTAGCACCATTAGGATCGACAAAACCTTCTGGTTGCATCATATACAACTCTTCTTTAAGAAATACATTGAGGAATGCAGTTTTGACATCCATTTGCCACGTTTCATAATCATAAAATGCGGCAATTGCTAACATGATTCAGACGGACTTAAGCATCGCTACGGGTGAGAAGCTCTCATCGTAGTCAACCCCTTGAACTTGTCGAAAACCTTTTGCGACAAGTCGAGCTTTGTAGACAATAACATTACCATCAGCGTCAATCTTCTTCTTGAAGATCCATTTATTCTCTATGGCTTGCCGATCATCGGGCAAGTCCACCAAAGTCCATACTTTGTTCTCATACAGGGATCATATCTCAGATTTCATGGCCTCAAACCATTTGTCGGAATCTGGGCTCATCATAGCTTCTTCATAATTCGTAGGTTCGCTATGGTCTAGCAACATGACTTCCAGGACAGGATTACCGTACCACTCTGGTGTGGAACATGCTCTGTTTGACCTGTGAGGTCCAGTAATAACTTGATTTGAAGTTTCATGATCATCATCATTTACTTCCTCTCCAGTTGGTGTAGGCATCATGGGAATGGATTTCTCTGATGTGCTACTTTCTAAATTGAGATAAGGTACAATTACCTCATCAAGTTCTACTTTCCTCCCACTCACTTCTTTCGAGAGAAACTCCTTCTCTAGAAAGGTTCCATTCTTGGCAACAAAGATCTTGCCTTCGGATCTATGGTAGAAGGTGTACCCAATTGTTTCCTTAGGGTATCCTATGAAGACGCACTTCTGCGATTTGGGTTCGAGCTTATCAGGCTAAAGCCTTTTGACATAAGTGTCACAACCCCAAATTTTAAGAAACAACAGTTTAGGTTTCTTGCCAAACCACACTTCATATGGTGTCATCTCAACGGATTTAGATGGTGCCCTATTTAACGTGAATGCAGCTGTATCTAATGCATAACCCCAAAATGATAGTGGTAAATCGGTAAGAAACAACATAGATCGCACCATATCTAATACGGTTACGATGTTCGGACACACCATTACACTATGGCGTTCGAGGTGGCATGAGTTGTGAAACTATTCAACATTGTTTTAAGTGAAGGCCAAACTCGTAACTCAAATATTCACCTCCGTGATCAGATCGTAGAAACTTTATTTTCTTGTAACGATGATTCTCCACTTCATTTTGATATTCTTTGAACTTTTCAAATGTTTCAGACTTGTGTTTCATTAAGTAGATATACCCATATTTGCTCAAATCATCTGTGAAGGTCAGAAAATAACGATACCGCTGCGTGCCTCAGCACTCATCGGACCACATACATACATCGATGTGTATTATTTCCAATAGGTCTTTGGCTCGCTGCATTGTTCCGGAGAACAGAGTTTTAGTCATCTTGCCCATGAGGCATGGTTCGCAAGTATCAAATTCTTCATAATCAAGTGATTCCAAAAGCCCATCTGCATGGAGTTTCTTCATGCGCTTTACACCAATATGACCTAATCGGCAGTGCCACAAATATGTTGCACTATCATTATCAACTTTGCATCTTTTGACATCAATATTATGAATATGTGTATCACTACAATCAAGATTCAACAAAAATAGACCACTCTTCAAAGGTGGATGACCATAAAAGATATTATTCATATAAATAGAACAACCATTATTCTCTGATTTAAATGAATAACCATCTCACACTAAACAAGATCCAGATGTAATGTTCATGCTCAAAGCTGGCACCAAATAACAATTATTCAGGTCTAAAACTAATCCCGTAGGTAGATGTAGAGGAAGTGTGCCGACGGCGCACATCGACCTTGGAACCATTCCCGACACGCATCGCACCTCGTCCTTAGCCAATCTTCGTTTAATCCATATCTCCTGTTTCGAGTTACAAATAAGAGCAACTGAACTGGTGTCAAATACGTAGGCGCTACTACGTGCATTAGTAAGGTATACATCAATAACATGTATATCAAATATACCTTTGTTCACTTTGCCATCCTTCGTATCCGCCAAATACTTGGGGCAGTTCTGCTTCTAGTGACCAGTCCCTTTGTAGTATAAGCACTCAGTTTCAGGCTTGGGTCCAGCTTTGGGTTTCTTCCCGGGAGTGGCAACTTGCTTGCCATTCTTCTTGAAGTTCTCTTTCTTTCCCTTGCCCTTTTTCTTGAAACTAGTGGTTTCATTAACCATCAACACTTGATGCTCTTTCTTGATTTCTACCTCCGCGGTTTTAAGCATTGCGAAGAGCTTTGGAATTTTTTTGTCCATCCCTTGCATATTATAGTTCATCATGAAGCCTTTGTAGCATGGTCGCAGTGATTGAAGAACTCTGTCAATGACACAATCAACTGGAAGATCAACTCCTAGCTGAGTTAAGTGATTATAATACCCAAACATTTTGAGTATATGTTCACTGACAGAGTTGTTCTCATCCATCTTGCAGCTATAGAACTTGTTGGAGACTTCATATCTCTCAACCCGGGCATTTGCTTGAAATAGTAACTTCAAATCTTGGAACATCTCATATGCTCCATGACATTCAAAACATCTTTGAAGTCCATGTTCTAAGCTGTAAAGCATGGCACACTAAACTATAGAGTAGTCCTCAGATCGAGCTTGCCAGACGTTCAAAACATCAGCATCTGCTCCTGCAGCAGGCCTTTCACCTAGCGGTGCATCAAGGACATAATTCTTCTATGCAGTAATGAGGATAATCTTCAACTTGTGGACCCAGTCTGTGTAGTTGCCACAATCATATTTCAACTTAGCTTTCTCTAGGAATGCATTAAAATTCAAGGGAATGGTAGCACGGGACATTGATCTACAACATAGATATGCAAATACTACCAGGACTAAGTTCATGATAAATTAAGTTCAATTAATCAAATTACTTAAGAATTCCCGCTTAAACTGACATCCCTCAAGTTATCTAAGTGATACGTGATCCGAATCAACTAACCAATGTCTGATCATCACGTGAGATGGGGTAGTCATCAATGGTGAACATCTCTATGTTGATCATATCTACTATATGATTCACTTTGGATCTTTCGATCTCCAGTGTTTCGAGGCCATGTTTGTACGGGTAGGCTCGTCAAGTTTAACCCAAGTATTTTGCATGTGCAAAACTGTCTTACACCCATTGTATGTGAACATAGAGTCTATCACACCTGATCATCACGTGGTTTCTCAATACGACGAACTGTAGCAATGGTGCATACTCAGGGAGAAAACTTTTATGTTGAAATTTAGTGAAGGGATCATCTTATAATGCTACTACCGTACTAAGAAAAATAAGATGCACAAAAGATAAACATCACATGCAATCAAAATATGTGACATGGTATGGCCATCATCATCTCGTGCTTTTGATCTCCATCTCCAAAGTATCGTCATGATCTCCATCGTCACTGGATCGACACTTTGATCTCCATCATTGCGTCGTGGTCGTCTTGCCAACTATTGCTAACGCATAGTGATGAAGTAAAGCAATTACATGGCGTTTGCATTTCATACAATAAAGAGACAACCATAAGGTTCCTGCCTTGCCGATAACTTTACAAAACATGATCATCTCATACAATAACGTTTATCACATGTCTTGACCATATCACATCACAACGTACCCTGCAAAAACAAGTTAGACGCCCTCTACTCTGTTGTTGCAAGTTTTACGTGGTTGCTACGGGCTTCTAGCAAGAACCGTTCTTACCTAAGGCAAAAACCACAACGTCGTTTCTTCAAATTTGCTATTTTAACCTTCTTCAAGGACCGGCCACAGTCAAATTCGATTCAGCTAAAGTAGGAGAAACAGACACCCGCCAGCCACCTTTATGCAAAACTAGTTGCATGTCTGTCGGTGGAACCGGTATCATGTACATGGACATGTAAGGTTAGTCCGGGCCGCTTCATCCCACAATACCGCCGAATCAAAATAAGACGTTGGTGGTAAGCAGTATGACTATTACCGCCCACAACTCTTTGTGTTCTACTCGTGCATATCATCTACGCATAGACCTGGCTCATGATGCCACTGTTGGGAACCGTTGCATGGAAAACAAAAAAAAACTCTGCACGCACGCAATGATCTATACATGGAGATGCATAGCAGTGAAGGGGAGTGTGTCTATGTACCCTCATAGACCGTAAGCGGAAGCGTTTCACAATGCAGTTGATGTAGTCGAACTTCTTCATGCTTCAACTGATCAAGTACCGAACGCATGCCACCTCCGTGTTCTGCACACGTTCAGCTTGGTGACGTCTGATATGTCTCTATCGTATCTACTTCTCCAAACACTTTTGCCCTTGTTTTGGACTCTAACTTGCATGATTTGAATGGAACTAACCCGGACTGACGCTGTTTTCAGCAGAACTGCCATGGTGTTATTTTTGTGCAGAAATAAAAGTTCTCGGAATGACCTAAAAATCCACAGAGCAACTTTTTGGAATTAATAAAAATATTGGCGAAAGAATCAACATCAGGGGGCCCACACCCTGTCCACGAGGGTGGGGGGCGCCCCCTAGGGCGCGCCCCCTGCCTCGTGGGCCCCCTGAAGCTCCACCAACCTCAACTCCAACTCCATATATTCATGTTCTGGGAGAAAAAATCAGAGAGAAGGATTCATCACGTTTTATGATAGCCGCTGCCAAGCCCTAAACTCTCTCGGGAGGGCTGATCTGGAGTCTATTCAGGGCTCCGGAGAGGGGGATTCGTCGTTGTCGTCATCATCAACCATCCTCCATCACCAATTTCATGATGCTCACCGCCGTGCATGAGTAATTCCATCATAGGCTTGCTAGACGGTGATGGGTTGGATGAGATTTACCATGTAATCGAGTTAGTTTTGTTAGGGTTTGATCCCTAGTATCCACTATGTTCTGAGATTGATGTTGTTATGACTTTTCCGTGCTTAATGCTTGTCACTAGGGCCCGAGTGCCATGATTTCAGATCTGAACCTATTATGTTTCCATGAATATATGTGAGTTCTTGATCCTATCTTGCAAGTCTATAGTCACCTATTATGTGTTATGATCCGTTAACTCCGAAGTGACAATAATCGGGATACTTACCGGTGATGACCGTAGTTTTAGGAGTTCATGTATTCACTAAGTGTTAATGCTTTGGTCTGGTACTCTATTAAAAGGAGGCCTTAATATCCCTTAGTTTCCAATAGGACCCCGTTGCCACGAGAGGGTAGGACAAAATACGTCATGCAAGTTCTTTTCCATAAGCATGTATGACTATATTCGAAATACATGCCTATATTACATTGATGAACTGGAGCTAGTTCTGTGTCACCCTATGTTATAACTATTACATGAGGAATCGCATTTGACATAATTATCCATCACTGATCCAATGCCTACGAGCTTTTCACATATTGCTCTTTGCTTATTTACTTTACCGTTGCCACTGTTACAATTACTACAAAACTACTACTGTTACTTTTGCCACTGTTACCGTTACTTCCACACTACTTTGCTACTAAATACTTTGATACAGATATTAAGTTA
The DNA here is from genome assembly GCF_018294505.1 of Triticum aestivum. Lineage (NCBI taxonomy): Eukaryota > Viridiplantae > Streptophyta > Magnoliopsida > Poales > Poaceae > Triticum > Triticum aestivum. The sequence goes on from NC_057801.1 coordinate 454,594,106, forward strand.
TATAGGTGTGGTTGAATTGACAACTCAACTGCTAATACTTGAGAATATTCTTTGGCTCCCCTTGTGTCGAATCAATTGAATACTCTACCCTCGAAAACTATTGCGATCCCCTATACTTGTGTGTTATTGCTATGTCTTGAGTTTGTGTTGGTTTTCCTTAAAGAGGAAAGGGTGATGCAGCAATAGTAGCGTAAGTATTTCCCTCAGTTTTTGAGAACCAAGGTATCAATCCAGTAGGAGGCTCCTCAGAAGTCCCACGCACCTACACAAACAAACAAGAACTCGCAACCAACGCAATAAAGGGGTTGTCAATCCCTTCACGGCCACTTGCGAAAGTGAGATCTGATAGAGATAATATGATAAGATAAATATATTTTTGCTTTTTTATAATAGATTGGAAAAGTAAAGATGCAAATAAAAGTAGATTGAAAGCTTATATAATAAAAAATAGACCCGGGGGCCATAGGTTTCACTAGTGGCTTCTCTCAAGATAGCATAAGTATTACGGTGGGTGACAAATTGCTGTCGAGCAATTGATAGAAAAGCGCATAGTTATGAGATTATCTAGGCATGATCATGTATATAGGCATCACGTCCATGACAAGTAGACCGACTCCTGCCTGCATCTACTACTATTACTCCACACATCGACCGCTGTCTAGCATGCATCTAGAGTATTAAGTTCATAAAGAACAGAGTAACGCATTAAGAAAGATGACATGATGTAGAGGGATAAACTCATGCAATATGATATAAACCCCATCTTTTTATCCTCGATGGCAACAATACAATACGTGCCTTGCTACCCCTGCTGTCACTGGGAAAGGACACCGCAAGATTGAACCCAAAGCTAAGCACTTCTCCCATTGCAAGAAAGATCAATCTAGTAGGCCAAACCAAACTGATAATTCGAAGAGACTTGCAAAGATAACTTAATCACACATAAAAGAATTCAGAGGAGATTCAAATATTTCTCATAGATAAACTTGATCATAAACCCACAATTCATCGGATCTCGACAAACACACCGCAAAAAGAGTTACATCGAATAGATCTCCAAGAAGATCGAGGAGAACATGGTATTGAGATCCAAAAAGAGAGAAGAAGCCATCTAGCTAATAACTATGGACCCAAAGGTCTGTGGTAAACTACTCACAACTCATCGGAGGGGCTATGGTGTTGATGTAAAAGCCCTCCATGGTTGATTCCCCCTCTGGCGGAGCATCGGCAAAGGCTCCAAGATGGGATCTCGCGGGTACAGAAGGTTGCGGCGGTGGAATTAGGTTTTCGTGGCTTGTTCTGGTGTTCTCGGGGTACGTGGGTATATATAGGAGGAAGAAGTAGGTCGGTGGACGCCTGAGGGGCCCACGAGATAGGGGGAGCGCCCAGTAGGGGGGGCGCCCTCCACCCTCGTGGCCGCCTCGACTGCTTCTTGACTTACACTCCAAGTCCTCTGGATCACGTTCGTTCCAAAAATCACGCTCCCGAAGGTTTCATTCCGTTTGGACTCCGTTTGATATTCCTTTTTTTTGAAATACTGAAATAGCCAAAAAAACAGCAATACGGGCTAGGCCTCCGGTTAGTAGGTTAGTCCCAAAAATTATATAAAAGTGTAAAGTAAAGCCCATAAACATCCAAAACAGGTAATATAATAGCATGAAACAATCAAAAATTATAGATACGTTGGAGACGTATCAAGCATCCCCAAGCTTAATTCCTGCTCGTCCTCGAGTAGGTAAATGATAAAAACAGAATTTTTGATGTGGAATGCTACCTAGCATAGTTCTCAATGTAATTTTCTTTATTGTGGCATGAATGTTCAGATCCAAATGATTCAAAATAAAAGTTCATGTTGACATAAGAAATAATAATACTTCAAGCATACTTAATCAAGCAATCATGTCTTCTCAAAATAACATGGCCAAAGAAGGTTATCCCTACAAAATCATATAGTCTGGCTTTTGCTCTATCTTCATCACACAAAGTATTTAATCATGCACAACCCCGATGACAAGCCAAGCAATTGTTCCATACTTTGGTAATATCAAACTTTTTCAACGTTCACGAAATACATGAGCGTGAGCCATGGACATAGCACTATATGTGGAATAGAATGGTGATTGTGGAGAAGACAAAAAAGGAGGAAGATAGTCTCACATCAACTAGGCGTATCAGCGGGCTATGGAGATGCCCATTAATAGATATCAATGTGAGTGAGTAGGGATTGCCATGCAATGGATGCACTAGAGTTATAAGTGTATGAAAGCTCAACAAAAGAAACTAAGTGGGTGTGCATCCAACTCGCTTGCTCACGAAGATCTAGGGCATTTTGAGGAAGCCCATCATTGGAATATACAAGCCAAGTTCTATAATGAAAATTCCAACTAGTACATGAAAGTGACAACATAGGAGACTCTCTATCATGAAGATCATGGTGCTACTTTGAAGCACAAGTGTGGTAAAAGGATAGTAGCATTGTCCCTTCTCTCTTTTTTTGTCATTTTTTTATTTGGCCTTTCTCTTTTTTTAAAGTCCAAAGTATCATCCCGACTTGTGGGGGAATCATAGTCTCCATCATCCTTTCCTCACTAGGACAATGCTCTAATAATGAAGATCATCACACTTTTATTTACTTACAACTCAAGATTACAACTCAATATTTAGAACAAGATATGACTCTATATGAATGCCTCCTGCGGTGTATCGGGATATGCAATGAATCAAGAGTGACATGTATGAAAATTATGAAGGTGGCCTTGCCACAAATACGATGTCAACTACATGATCATGCAAAGAGCAATATGACAATGATGATGTGTGTCATATAAACGGAACGGTGGAAAGTTGCATGGCAATATATCTCAGAATGGCTATGGAAATGCCATAATAGGTAGGTATGGTGGTTGTTTTGAGGAAGGTATATGGTGGGTGTATGGTACCGGCGAAAGTTGTGCGACACAAGAGAGGCTAGCAATGGTGGAAGGGTGAGAGTGCGTATAATCCATGGACTCAACATTAGTCATAAAGAACTCATGTACTTATTGCAAAAATCTACAAGTCACTGAAAAAAAGTACTACACGCATGCTCCTAGGGGAATAGATTGGTAGGAAAAGACCATCGCTCGTCCCCGACCGCCACTCATAAGGAAGCCGATCAATAAATAAAGTTGTGCTCCAACTTCATCACAAAGCGGTTCACCATATGTGCATGCTACGGGAATCACAACCTTTAGCACAAGCATTCTTTAAATTCATAATCACCCAACTAGCATGACTCTAATATTACCATCCTCATATCTCAAAACAATTATCAAGCATCAAATTGATCATAGCATCCAATTCACTTTCTATGATAGTTTTTATTATACCCAACTTGGATGCCCATCATTCTAGGACCAATTTTATAACCATAGCAAATACCATGCTGTTCTAAGAGACTCTCAAAATAATATAAGTGAAGCATGAGAGATCAACAATTTCTACAAAATTAAGCCACCGCCGTGCTCTAAAAGATATAAGTGAAGTACTAGTGCAAAAACTATCAAGCTCAAAAAATATAAGTGAAGCACATAGCGTATTCTAATAAATTCTAATCAAGTGGGCTTCTCCCAAAAGGTGTGTACAGCAAGGATGATTGTGGAAAACTAAAAAGCAAAGACTAATATCATACAAGACGCTCCAAGCAAAACACATATCATGTGGCGAATAAAAATATAGTTCCAAGTAAAGTTACCGATAAACAAAGACGAAAGAGGGGATGCCTTCCAGGGGAATCCACAAGCTTAGGCTTTTGGCTATTCTTGAATATCTTGGGGTGCCATGGGCATCCCCAAGCTTAGGCTCTTGCCACTCCTTATTCCATAGTCCATCAAATCTTTACCCAAAACTTGAAAACTTCACAACACAAAACTTAACAGGAAATCTCATAAGCTCCGTTAGTGAAAGAAAGAAAACCACCACATAAGGTACTGTATTGAACTCATTCTTTATTTATATTGGTGTTAAACCTAATGTATTTCAAGTTCTTTGGCTGCCTCGGCTGCTTCTTGACTTGCACTCCAAGTCCTCTGGATCACGTTCATTCCAAAAATCACGCCCCCGAAGGTTTCATTCCGTTTGGACTCCGTTTGATATTCCTTTTCTTCGAAATACTGAAATAGGCAAAAAAAACAGCAATACGGGCTGGGCCTCCGGTTAGTAGGTTAGTCCCAAAAATGATATAAATGTGTAAAATAAAGCCCATAAACATCCAAAAGGGGTAATATAATAGCATGGAACAATAAAAAATTATAGATACATTGGAGACGTATCACGGCGTCACACTACGCATACAACAAGATGAAGATGCCCGACCTGGTGAGCATCATCACCGTCAGCTGCGACAAGAAGGACGCGCTCATCTGCGCCGATCAGCTCTATCGAGAGGCGGTTGCAGCATCTGCCACCAAGACACCTGCTCTCACCACCAAGAAGAAGACCAGTAAGGCCTCAGCCGCTGGCAAGACTCCTGGCTCCGGCAAGGGCTCTTGCACTCACACCGGCAAACACGCCTCTTCAGAGTGTTGTGTTCCTGTTGAGGACGTGCTAGAGAGCTCTACCGGCAAGAGCAAGAAGTCTAAGGCAGCCCCACCAAAAACCAAGAAGGTTCCCGTCAAGGAGGATGGCACGGGCGGAGCTTTTACCATAAGCTCCACCCTTGACAGCAAATAGGAAAAGCGCTCGTCGCCTTCCTGCGGGCGAATGTCGACGTGTTTGCATGGCAGGCATCCGACATCCCCAGCATTCCCAGGGAGGTGATTGAGCACCATCTTGCCGTCTGCCCCCATGCACGGCTCGTCAAGCAGAAGGTCAGAAAGCAAGCTTTGGAGCGACAACAGTTCATCATCGAGGAGATCCGGAAGTTGGAAGCGGCAGGCTTGGTCAAGGGAGTACTCCACCCAATGTGGTTGGCCAACCCAGTGGTAGTGCGTAAGGCGAATGGGAAGTAGAGGCTATGTATTGACTATACTGATTTCAATAAAGCTTGTCCAAAGGATCCTTTCCCATTGCCACGTATCGACCAGATAGTGGACTCCACTACCGGGTGCGACGTGTTGTCGTTCCTCGACGCCTACTCCGGATATCATCAAATCTTCATGAAGAAGAAAGATGAAGAAAAGACCGCGTTCATCACCCCATGTGGTATGTATTGTTTTGTACAAATGCCTTTCGGGTTGAAGAGCACTGGTTCGACGTTCGCCCGAGCAATCCAGATTGGTTTTGAGCCCCAGCTCCATAGAAATATGGAAGCTTACATGGTTGATATAGGAGTCAAAACCAAAGACAAGGCCACACTCGTGCAGGACCTAGAAGAAACCTTTGCGAATTTGCGGAAGATCAAGCTCAAGCTCAACCTAGAGAAGTGTGAGTTCGGCGTCCCATCCGGCAAACTTCTTGGGTTCTTTGTGTCTCAACATGGAATTGAAGCGAATCCCTACAAGATCAAAGCCATTGAGCAGATTGAGGCGCCCATACGAGTCAAGGATGTCCGTAGGCTTGCCGGTTGCGTTGCCGCCCTAAGTAGGTTTATCTCTAAGTCTGCTGAGCGTGACCTCCCCTTTTTCAAAATTCTGAAAAAGGCGGGTCCAATGAAATGGACTCCGAGGCAGAGGCAGCGATGCAAGATTTAAAGAGGTACCTCTCCTCTACGCCAATACTAGTCGCGCCCAAACCACAAGAGCCATTGCTGCTATATTTAGCAGCAAAAAATCAAGTGGTTAGTGCTGCGCTAGTGGCGGAGAGAGAAGTTGAGGAAGAGGCAACGGCGGCGGCAAGGCCATTGGATGAGGAACGAGGGCCGGCAAGGCCCGATGCTGGCAAGGCAGAACCCCCGGTAGAGCCCGATTCGGACAAGACAGAGTCTGTGCAAGTAAGTGAAGTAAGGCAGAAGAAGGTGGTGCAACACCTAGTCTATTTTGTCAGCTCCCTCTTACAGGGGGCTAGGTCAAGGTATTGTGGCATGCAGAATTTGCTTTTCGGCCTTCTTCTGGCCTCAAGAAAGCTGCGCCAGTATTTTCAAGCGCACAAGATCACCATCGTCACTCGCCTCCCATTGCAATGAATCTTGCACAACCCAGATGCAACTGGGAGGATTGTGGAGTGGGCGTTGGAGCTGTCGAGCTTTGGGCTCAGATTTGAAAGTAGTTCGACGATCAAGAGCAGAGCCTTGGCAGAGTTCAGAATGGACATCCACGCCCGACGAAGAAGTTCAAGAAACCACCCTTCCTAGCAAAGAGGCAAGTAGTCATTGGATTATGTACTTTGATGGGGCTTTCTCGTTGCAAGGTGATGGTGCCGGCATGCTGCTCGTCGCACCCACCAGAGAGCGCCTCAAGTACTTTGTCGAGATGCATTTTCCCCGGGAGAAGTCAACAAACAACACTACAGAGTACGAGGGGCTGCTTGACGGTCTCAGGATCGCAGCGGACCTCGGGATTAGGAAGCTTATCGTCAGAGGAGACTCCCAACTCGTCGTCAAGCCGGTCAACAAGGATTATCAGAGCCCGTTGATGGAGGCCTACGTGGATGAAGTGAGGAAGTTGGAAGAGCGCTTTGACGCCTGCAAGCGGAGCCTGTTCCTCGAGCGGAGAACAGCATTGCCGATGACCTGTCAAAGCGCGCTGCCCTCAAGTTGCCTATGGAACCAGGTACCTTTGTGCTTCAATTAACTCATCCATCCGTCGAACCATCAGCAGGCCAGAACAAGCGAAGGAAAGCGGGCCCCGACAAGTACTTTCCTATGGAGCTCCCAGGAGCCGTCGACAAGGAAGTTGTCGGGTACCCCAAGTTTGTCGGGGAGCAGCAACCTCTGGCAGAGCCCCTGGCCCTTGCCATATAGACAGCTGCCCCTACGGTAGAAGACATGCCTTTAGTCCTTGCTGTCGAGCCTCAGGCTCCAGCATGGGCACATCATACAGTTCGTTTCCTCCAAACAGGGGAGCTCCCTGAGGAGCAGGAAGAAGCAGAGAAAGTAGCCCGTCGGTCCAGCATGTACTAGTTTGTGGATGATGTTCTATACAGAAGGATATTGAACAACGTGAAATTGAAGTGTATTCCTCGGGAAGACGGACTAGTGCTGTTGGTAGAGATCCATGGAGGCATATGTGGCTCCCACATAGGGTCAAGAGCCCTTGCCGGCAAGGCATTTCGGCAAGGTTTCTTCTGGCCCACTGCCCTCTAGGATGCAACGTCACTAGTAACCAAGTGTGAAGTGTGCCAGTTTCATTCAAAGAAGCTCCATCAATCAGCCCATGCCCTTCAAACAATTCCTCTTTCCTGGCCATTTTTGGTCTAGGGGCTCAACATACTGGGCCCCTTCCCCATGCTGTCAGGGGCTTTGAGTACTTGTACATTGCAATTGACAAGTTCAAAAAGTGGCCAGAAGTGGTGCCAGTGAGGATGGTGACGGCGCAGTCGATCGTCAAGTTCTTCAATGGACTTGTTTGCCGTTTTGGTGTGCCAAATAGAGTCATCACCGACAATGGCACACAGTTCACGAGCCGCACCTTCATGCAGTATATCCAAGACCTTGGCAGCAAGGTTTGCTTTGCTTCTGTTGCTCATCCAAGAAGCTACGGCCAAGCAGAAAGAGCAAATGCTAAAGTGTTGCAAGGCCTCAAAACAAGGACTTTCGGCATGCTACGCAAGTGTGGAAGGCGCTGGATTGATGAATTGCCAATGATTCTTTGGTCAATCAGAACGACACCAAATCGAGCCACTGGCCAAACACCCTTTGCCCTGGTATACGGGGCAGAAGCAGTTCTCCGCACGGAACTCATATACGGGTCACCTCGAGTGCTCGCTTATGATGAGATTGAGCAAGAGCAGTTGCGCCAAGATGATGCAACGCTCCTCAAGGAAGATCGTCTTCAAGCTGTTGTGTGAGCCGCTCGCTACCTGTCGTGGTTCTAAGCCTGACAGTAGAGTGGGGGGTAGGTATGGAGAGGCAAGGTCCTAGCTATGGAGAGGTTGTAAACACAAGGGATATACGAGTTCAGGCCCTTCTCGGAAGAAGTAATAGCCCTACGTCTCGGAGCCCGGAGGCGGTCGAGTGGATTATGAGTATATGAATTACAAGATGCCGAACCCTTCTACCTGTGGAGGGGGGTGGCTTATATAGAGTACGCCAGGACCCCAGCCAGCCCACGTAGGAGAGGGTTTAAGGTGAGTTAAGTCTGGGGCGTTACTGGTAACGCCCCACATAAAGTGCCTTTACTATCATAAAGTCTACTTGATTACAGGCCGTTGCAGTGCAGAGTGCCTCTTGACCTTCTGGTGGTCGAGTGAGTCTTCGTGGTCGAGTCCTTCAAGTCAGTCGAGTGTGTCCCTCGTTGGTCGACTGGAAGGCGACTTCTTCTAAGGGTGTCCTTGGATAAGGTACTTAGATCAGGTCCATGACCCTACCCTAGGTACATAACCCCATCATTAGCCCCCGAATGGATTGAGGCTTCGAGTGAGGAAGGAGTTGATGTCGTTTCCGATTAACCTTTGTGCTCTGGTCGTGCGTTGTCCTGGACCAAAGAATCTCTTCGTCGACAGGGAGCAACTTGTCTTCAGTCGACTCGATCCATTCTATTCTTGCGTCGAGTGATCTTTCGGGCTTCGACGATCTCCGAGCGACGGATCGCCGGAAACACCGCGTCTGACAGACTGATTTGCTGTTCGCGGATTCCGCGGGATGCGAAATTTGGGGACGCGCGCGAAGCGGGGCGGACCGCGGCGTTCGGATGGGACGGGGCATAGACGCCTCGATCTCCGCGCCGCCTTTTTCGCCACGTATCCCGTCTGCATAACTGCTCCCAGATATGATTAGATCGACGGGCCCACCTGTCATCCACTCGGAAGGGACCTTATAAATGTGCCCGGCGAGGATTTCTGTGCTGCGCCTCAGCATTCTCTCCCTCTCTCTGCTTCCTTCTTCCCCGCCCAGCGTGCTCGCTCTCGCCCCCGCACCACTTCCCTTCGCGCATCTCGCCGGCGACCATGGCCAAGGAGAAGACGGCGGCGCTGGAGCGTGCAAAGAAGGCGTCGGCGTCGGAGAAGGCGAAGGGGAGATCCACCAGCCGCGGAGGGTCCTCGTCCAGATCCCGCCTGCCGAAGGGCTGGGTCCAAGGAGACTGGATCCAGTCGACCATCACAGAGAATGACCTCCTCGACATGGCCAACGAGGGCTTGATCCCTCACGGAGCTGCGAGGCTTCCGGGGAAGGAGTGGCAGCCTCAGCCAGAAGAGGGTGAGTGTGTGCTTTTGGCCACCCATGTTGATCGTGGGTTTTCCTTGCCGCCGAGTGTTTTCTTCCGTGGCTTCTTGAATTTCTTCGGAGCGCAGCTCCACCACTTTACCCCAAACTCCATTGCCTATCTTGCTGCGTTCGTGTCCATGTGTGAGGGTTTCTTGGGCTGTCGACCGCACTGGGGTTTGTTCAAACATATATTCACGTGTCGCTCTCAGACCGTGAAGAAGGCGAGCCCAGGTGATGAGAGAACCCGAGTCGTCCAAATGTGTGGGGGTCTGGGGATCCAGGTGAGGAATAAGAGCACCTTCCCGCCCATGACCTTTCCCGAGTCGGTCAGAGGCTGGCAGTCGACCTGGTTCTACTGCCGGGACCAGTCGACGCCGGGGCAGTCGAGTGGACTCCCACAGTTTACCATGGACCGAGTGAACAAGCCCTCCTCTCTGAAGTTGATTCCGGAGGAGAAAGCTGATGTGAAGATGTTGATGGAGCGCGTGGTGCAGTTGGTTCGGGAGGGAGTGACGGGCATGGACCTCTTGGAGGTCTTCCTCAGGCGTCGCATCCAGCCTCTTCAGTTCCGGAGCCACTGCATGTGGTTGTACTGTGGGACCGAAGACGAGACTCGAGTCCATCCAGAAGCAGTCGACGATGTCACTCTGGAAAGATGGATGGTAGCCGTTACCGGAAACAAGGACAACCCACGCGGAGCCAGAAGGATTCCTCCACTCGACCACAACAGCGATCCAAACAAGGTACATTTGCTCTGCCCTCCACTGCATTCTTGTCGCATTCATTTCTGTTTATCCTGCCGACTGGTCGACTGATCCTTGTCTTGATATCTGCTAGGCTCTCACCGAGCTGTACTCGATGCCCAATGGGGCACAAACTCCGACTGAGGAGGGTGAGGCGAGCGGGGGTGAGAGCCAGGAAGAGGAGGAGTGGGACTCGGACGTTGCAGGGGATGACGACGACGATGATGATGACGACGGCGATGACGATGACGTTGAAGACGAGGAGGAAGAGGAGGAGGAGGTCGTACCACCGCGCTCGGAAAGGCGGTCGAAGCTTGTCCACGACCCTTCAACCGAACGTGGTAAGGGGGTTGCGACCACCACTCAGTCGACCAAGCGCCCTCGGACCATCTCTCCGGTGCCGACTGAAAAGGCGCCGAAGCAGCCCAGGGCGGCCTCGTCGAAGCCGATCAAGCTCCTGCCGAAGATGAAGGTGTCCATCCCCACCATTTCAGGGTAACCGTGCTGCTTGAAGTCTTCTTGTTTTGTGTGAACTTTGTCTCTGGCCGACGCTGAAGTTAGTCGACTGATCCTTTGGAGTTGCAGTGCTGCTACTTCTGAAACCTCGGCCCGGGCTGATGACCACGAGATGGAGGACGCAGCAACTTCGAACCCAGGTACTGTATTCTTAACGTCGTTCTTAGTCGACTGACTCGCGATCTCTGATCCTGATTCTTCTCCGCAGCTCCACCCAATACTGTTATCAATCTTCCTGATGATGATGAGGACGAAGAGCCGCTGAAGCGCAGGAGGAGTCGGAAAGCGTCCGCCAGTAAGGTGCCTCAGGATGTGACGGCGCCTGAGATTCTGACTGTGGAGGAAGAGAACACCACTCGACACACGGTGTCCTTCGCAAATCCACTGACGAGTGCTCAGCAGCCCTCCCTCTTCACGACGCACCACGTCCCAGAGGACCAAGCTGGCGCAGCGAAGGAGGCGATACGCCAGGCGGGAATCATGATGGAGCAGCTGAAGACCATCCGGGACGCGAGCCAGGCAGCTTATGACGCCAGTTCTGCCCTCCAAAGCAATGTTCAGGTCAGTCGACTACCGTTTGTTCTGTTGGATATGCTGCCAAAAACTTTTCCTTTCCGGAATTTATAGTAGTCACCCACTGGGTGTTGTCGATTGAGCTCCGTATTAGCGGGGGCACGCTGAGTGCACCCGCTGGGTGTAGTCCCCAAGGCTAAGGTCGACTGCTGGCAGTCGGCCTTAGGCTTTATAATTTCAGTCTTTCTGTCAGTCGACTATGTCGACTGGATTTCACAAACCGGTGGGGGCACGCTGAGTGCACCCACTGGGTGTAGTCCCCGAGACTGTGGTCGACTGCTTGCAGTTGATCACAGTCTTAGAGAATGCATCTCGCACTTTTTTTTTTTGAGGTCGACTGGTCGACTTTGTCTTCAACAGGATTAGTGGGGGCACGCTGAGTGCACCCACTGGGTGTAGTCCCCGAGACTACGGTCGAATGCTTGTATTCGGCTGTAGTCTTAGAAACGTGAGTTTTTCCCTTTTTCACTCGGAAGTGAATTATATTTGACATTTAGTCGATTGGTTCTTCGCAGAACTCTTGTGATCTTGTGGCTCGCTACTCAGAGCTGGAACACAAGCATACTCAAGTCGAGCTGAGCTTGAAGCTGGTTCAGGAGAAGCTGACAAAGGCAAAGGAGGAGACCGAAGGTATGTTTGGTGAGACCCTGACGACTGCTTTTCCCCTTGCTTGTTTCAAAATCTGATCTTGCTGTAACTTGCAGGTAAGGTAAGGGAGGCCCAACAGAAGAAAGACCTTGAGCTAGCTGAGAAGATCAAGCTTGCTGACGAGAAGTTAGCTTCAGTCACCAAGCTCGAACAAGACAATACCAATCTGAAAGCTGCTCTTGGGATTGCCAACAAGGAGGTCAGTCGACTGAAAACTGATAAAGCTGCCCTGACCGACCAAGTCACCAAATTGACTGGGAAGAAAACTGATCTGGAGGCCTTCCTGAGTGGACTTGCCAAGAAGCTGTTTCTTATGCTTGAAGGTAAACCTCTATGCTTGGCAGACATTTCCAATTGTGATTTTTCCATTCGACCATCCCCTTGACTTAGTGATCACCCTTGCAGAATTTTGTCAAAACTTTGAAGAAGAAACTAGCCGGCTGGAGCCAAACCTCGACCCCGTCAATTCTCCGGTGAACGATGAAGTTGCCATGGATGTTCTCCGACTGGAGTCCCGTGTTGCAGCTGTCGTGGACTATCTCGCAAGACTGAAGGCTGCCACATCTCGCATCGACTCGACGCTCTGGCCTGAGGAGACACTTCAGAATGATCTTGAGTCGCTGATGACCCGGTTGAACACGATCCCTGGTCGAGTGCAGGAATGGAAGAAGTCCTCGGCTCGGTGTGGTGCAGATGTTGCTCTGTGTCTTGCCCGAGTCCACTGTAAGGATGCACGAGAAGAGAAGCTGGCGGCTCTTCGGGTGGCCAACACCAAGAAACACGACTTCAGGTCCTTTATGGAAACTTTCCTTGCAGCTGCCACTCGGATCGCCGACGGGATTGACCTTGATGAATTCGTTGCTCCTTCCAGCCCTCCACAGGAGGGGTAAAAAAACTTCTTCTGGCTCGACGCTTTAAATTTGCCTCGGTATGCCGAGTGGAATTGTAACCGATAAACCTTAACAGGCTTAACGCCTGAGCACTCTCGGTTCCTTTAGATATCGATTCAAACTTGAATTTGGTGCTTGAATATGATTGCCTTTGGCTCGAAATGTCTTTTGCAGGTTCAAAGCAAGGCGCCTTTACTGCAATCGACATATTCTTCAGTCCACTTAGGCGAGCACTGGGCTGCAGCTAAGCCCCCGAGTGAGAGGGTTGCTCTACACTCGGTAGGATTTTGATAACTTAGGCGAGTGCTTCGACTGCAGCTAAGCCTCCGAGTGAGAGGGTTGCTCTACACTCGGTAGGATTTTGATAACTTAGGCGAGTGCTTGGACTGCAGCTAAGCCTCCGAGTGGAAGGGTTGCTCTTCACTCGGTAGGATTTTGATAAACTTAGGCGAGTCCTTGGACTGCAGCTAAGCCTCCGAGTGAGAGGGTCGCTCTCCACTCGGTAGGATTTTTATAACTTAGGCGAGCACAGGGCTGCAGCTAAGCCCCCGAGTGAGAGGGTTGCTCTTCACTCGGTAGGATTTTGATAAACTTAGGCGAGTGCTTGGACTGCAGCTAAGCCCCCGAGTGAGAGGGTTGCTCTTCACTCGGTAGGATTTTTATAACTTAGGCGAGCACAGGGCCGCAGCTAAGCCCCCGAGTGAGAGGGTTGCTCTTCACTCGGTAGGATTTTTATAACTTAGGCGAGCACAGGGCCGCAGCTAAGCCCCCGAGTGAGAGGGTTGCTCTTCACTCGGTAGGATTTTTATAACTTAGGCGAGCACAGGGCTGCAGCTAAGCCCCCGAGTGAGAGGGTTGCTCTTCACTCGGTAGGATTTTTATAACTTAGGCGAGCACAGGGCCGCAGCTAAGCCCCCGAGTGAGAGGGTTGCTCTTCACTCGGTAGGATTTTTATAACTTAGGCGAGCACAGGGCCGCAGCTAAGCCCCCGAGTGAGAGGGTTGCTCTTCACTCGGTAGGATTTTTACAAACTTAGGCGAAACGGATTCGCGGCTAAGTCACCCACTGAGGGGGAATTTTATGTGGACAAAAATAAAAAGTGACAGAAAGTATGGAGGGACTATGACACTATTATTTTGAGGTCCATGAACTACAAAAGTACTTTATTGCAACTCATCCGAGTGATAAAACTTAAGTGTAGAATGGGCGGAGTAGCTCCGCGTTCCAAGCTCGGGGTTCGTCGATATTATGCTCGACGTTGTAAAGACGGTACGCCCCGTTGTGGAGGACCTTGGTGACGATGAAGGGGCCTTCCCAAGAAGGAGCAAGCTTGTGTGGTTTGTGCTGATCCACTCGGAGAACCAAATCCCCTTCCTGGAAGGCTCGACCTCTCACATTTCTGGCGTGGAAACGACGCAAATCTTGTTGGTAGATGGTCGACCGGATCAGAGCCATCTCCCTTTCTTCCTCTAAAAGGTCGACTGCGTCCTGCCGCGCTTGTTCAGCCTCTGCTTCGTTGTAGATTTCAACTCGAGGAGCATTGTGGAGAAGATCACTCGGCAAGACTGCTTCAGCTCCGTAGACCAAGAAGAATGGAGTTCTTCCGGTCGACCGATTAGGTGTGGTCCGCAGTCCCCAAAGTACTGAGGGAAGTTCGTCGACCCAAGCTCCAGCTGCGTGTTTGAGATCACGCATCAGTCGAGGCTTCAATCCCTTAAGAATCAGTCCATTAGCTCGCTCTGCTTGTCCATTCGACTGCGGATGGGCGACTGAAGCGTAGTCGACCCGTGTGCCTGGGAGCTGCAGAAATCTCTGAATTCCTCCGAGTCAAAGTTCGACCCATTATCCGTAATGATGCTGTGCGGGACTCCATATCTGAATATTAGTTCCCTGATGAAGCTAACAGCAGTACCGGTGTCAAGGCTCTTGATTGGTTTAGCCTCGATCCACTTGGTGAACTTGTCGACTGCCACCAGTACATGCGTGAAGCCACTTCGTCCTGTTCTCAAAGGACCGACCATGTCCAATCCCCATACTGCGAAAGGCCAGACGAGTGGGATGGTCTTCAGAGCTGACGCAGGCTTGTGTGACATATTCGAGTAGAATTGACATCCCTCGCACTTATCCACTATCTCTTTTGCCATCTCATTCGCCTTTGGCCAGTAAAATCCGGCTCGGTATGCTTTGGCCACGATGGTCCGAGAGGACGCATGATGACCACAGGTCCCCGAGTGAATATCATTGAGGATGAGTCGACCTTCTTCTGGTGTTATGCACTTCTGACCAACTCCAGTCGCGCTTTCTCTGTATAATTGTCCTTTGATTACGGTAAAGGCCTTAGATCGACGGACGATCTGTCGAGCCTCTTCCTCATCCTCCGGAAGCTCTTTTCTCAGGATATATGCGACATACGGAATCGTCCAGTCGGGAATGACCACCAAAACCTCCATGATCAAGTCGACCACCGCTGGGACTTCAACTTCAGTCGGATCTGTGGCACTCTTGGGCTGTGGAGTTTCTTCGGTGAAAGGATCTTCTTTGACTGACGGAGTGTGTATATGCTCCAAGAACACACCACTCGGAATGGCTTCTCTCTTGGAACCTATCTTTGCTAGATCATCAGCTGCTTGATTTTTCAGTCGGGGTATATGATGGAGCTCCAACCCCTCGAACTTCTTTTCCAGCTTCCTCACTGCACTGCAGTATCCAGTCATGGCTGGGCTTCTCACGTCCCACTCTTTCATCACCTGATTGACCACTAAATCCGAGTCGCCATAGACCATCAGGCGACGGACGCCGAGTGAAATGGCCATGCGCAACCCATATAAGAGGGCCTCATATTCTGCCTCATTGTTGGAGGAATCAAAGTGAATCTGGAGCACATATCTGAGCTTATCTCCTCTGGGGGAAACCAGGACAACCCCAGCACCGGAACCATTCAACATCTTAGAGCCATCAAAGAACATGGTCCAATGCTCCGAGTGAACTTCAGTCGGCTGCTGTTGTTCAATCCACTCGGCGAGGAAGTCTGCTATTGCCTGGGACTTAATGGCTTTCTTTGCCTCAAACTTGATATCAAGGGGAAGAAGTTCAATCGCCCATTTGGCCACTCGACCAGTTGCATCCCTGTTGTGCAAAATCTCTGATAGTGGAGCGTCGCTGACGACTGTGATGGAATGATCAGAGAAATAATGAGCAACCTTCTTTGTGGTCATGTATATTCCATATACAAGCTTCTGGTAATGAGGATATCTCTGCTTGGATGGAGTCAAGACTTCAGACAAATAATACACTGGGCGCTGAACTTTGAGGGCTTTTCCGTCTTCTTCTCGCTCGACCGTTAGCACAGTACTGACGACTTGTCCTGTGGCTGCGATATAGAGCAACAGAGGCTCTTTGCTGATTGGAGCAGCAAGCACCGGCTGGGTGGAGAGCAGAGCTTTTAGCTCGGCAAACGCTGCATCAGCTTCTGGAGTCCACTCGAACTTGTCTGTCTTCTTCATCAGTCGGTAAAGAGGCAATGGCTTTTCACCGAGCCGTGAGATGAATCGACTTAATGCGGCCAAGCATCCAGTAAGCTTCTGGACATCGTGCACTCGCACAGGGCGTTTCATTCGGAGAATAGTGCCAATCTTCTCTGGGTTAGCGTCGATTCCCTGTTCGGAAACGAGAAAACCGAGTAACTTGCCACCGGGAACTCCAAATGTGCACTTCGATGGATTGAGCTTGATATCGTACCTTCTGAGGTTGGCAAATGTTTCGGCGAGGTCAGCGAGCAGGTCGGAACCTTTTCGTGACTTGACAACAATATCATCCATATAAGCTTCCACATTCCGACTGATTTGAGTGAGTAGACACTTTTGAATCATTCGCATGAATGTGGCTCCGGCATTCTTGAGGCCGAATGGCATGGTGATATAGCAGAAGCACCCGAATGGAGTGATGAAAGCTGTTTTTACCTCGTCGGGTCCGTACAGACGGATCTGGTGGTACCCGGAGTAGGCATCTAAAAAAGATAGCCTCTCACATCCCGCGGTCGAGTCAACAATTTGATCTATGCGAGGGAGAGGAAAATGATCTTTCGGGCAGGCCCGGTTGATGTGCTTGAAATCAATGCACATTCGGAGCGACTTGTCCTTCTTAGGAACCATGACGACATTAGCGAGCCACTCGGAGTGGTATATCTCTCGGATAAATCCTGCCGCCAACAGTCGAGCCACTTCTTCACCAATGGCTTTTCTCTTCTGGACGGCGGACCGCCGAAGATGCTCTTTGACTGGTTTGGCAGATGAGTCGACTCTTAGGCGATGCTCAGCCAGTCCCCTGGGAACACCTGGCATGTCAGCGGGCTTCCATGCAAAAATGTCCCAGTTCTCACGGAGGAACTGGATGAGCGCTTCTTCCTATTTTGGGTCGAGTGTTGTGGAGATGCGGGTCGGAGCTGCTTCGGGGTCGGTCGGGTGAATGTGAACAGGCTTTGTCTCACCGGACGACTGGAATGCAGACTCTGTGGCGGGCTTCTTGGATCGCAGCAAGTCACTCGGATCTGCGTTTTGCTTGTATTCTTCGAACTCGACCGCTGTCACCTGGGAATCGGCGATCTTGGAGCCCTTCTGAAAGCACTCTTCTGCCTTTTTCCGATCACCGGTGACAGTGATCACTCCTTTGGGGCCGGGCATCTTCAATTTGAGGTACACGTAGCATGGTCGAGCCATGAACCGTGCGTAAGCTGGTCTCCCCAAAATGGCATGATATGCACTGTGAAAATCCACGACCTCAAACGTCAACTTTTCTTTGCGAAAATGCTTCGAATCACCAAACACCACGTCCAAAGCTATCTGGCCGAGTGACTCGGCCTTCTTCCCTGGTATAACTCCATGAAAGCTCATGTTACTAGTGCTCAGTCGGGACATCGGAATGCCCATACCTTTCAATGTGTCTGCATACAATAAGTTCAGTCCACTTCCACCATCCATCAGCACTTTTGTCAGTCGAGTGCCTTCGACAACTGGATCGACCACCAAAGCTTGCCTCCCAGGGGTGGCAATATGAGTCGGGTGATCAGATTGGTCGAATGTGATGGGTGTTTGAGACCACTTCAGATAATTTGCTTTTGCGGGGGCAACCATGTTCACCTCTCGGTTAATCACTTTCAATCGACTTCTGCTTTCCACATCTGCAAAGATCATCAGAGTGGAGTTGATATGCGGATATCCTCCCTCACTGTCCTCCTTGTCTTCGGCCTTGTCCGACTCCTTCTCCTTGTCCTTAGACTGTTTTCCCTGAAACTGCTGGATCAGGAGTCGACATTGGCGAGTGGTGTGCTTCGGGTAGATGATATTCCCCTCTTCGTCTTTCTTCGTATGGATGTGACATGGCATATCCATTACGTCGTTCCCTTCTTTATCCTTTACCTTCTTGGGGTTCCAGGATCCTTTTGGTTTCCCCTTAAACTTTCCTTGAGTCACGGCCAGAGCCTCTCCAGGAGCTGCCGGTTCAGCCTTCCGCTTCTGTTTCCGACTGGTGTTTCCTTTTTCCGACTGACTCGGCTTGTGCTTGCCGCTTCGGAGTCGGTCTTCTTCTTCGCCGTTGGCGTACTTGGTAGCAATCTCCATCATCCGACTCAAGGTCATGTCACCGGTTCGACCAAACTTCAAACTCAGTTCTCTGTTCTTGACACCATCTTTGAAGGCGCAGACTGCCTGATGATCGGACACATTCTCCACAGTGTGGTGCAAAGTGATCCACCTCTGAATATACTCTCTGAGAGTCTCATTAGCCTTCTGCACGCAAACTTGCAACTCCGTCAATCCAGCTGGTCGCTTGCAAGTCCCTTCAAACGTTCTGATGAACACTCGGGACAGATCTTCCCAAGTGTAAATGCTGCTAGGAGGTAATTGAGTCAACCATGCCCTGGCAGAACCTTCCAACATGAGGGGCAAATGCTTCATGGCCACCTCGTCGTTCCCACCACCAATCTGAACTGCCACTCGGTAGTCTTCAAGCCAAGTTTCAGGCTTAGACTCACCAGTGAACTTGCTGACTCCTGTTGCCAACCTGAAATTGGGAGGGATAACTGCGGCTCTGATAGCTCTGCTGAAACATTCAGGACCAGAAACATGCACTCGACTGCTTGTGGGTACATCTCTGTCGAGTCCACCTCGATGGGCTCTGTTCCGGTCGACCAACCCTTGCACGATAATGGATCGCGCATCGAAGCCTGGTTCTCTGGGGTCGACTGGAACCCTTCGCCCTGAACTGTACTGACGCCTGTCATCTGCCTGCCGAGGAGCGTAAGACCCACCCCTCGGAGGGGAATTGGGCACTCGACGCCTGTCATCTCGGTCGAGTCTGTCGTCATATTGATCTCGTCGATTCTCGCGCCCTTCACGCCGCGGAGGCGATCTGGGGCTATGAGCCGACTGAACCGTATTCACAGTGACGGATCGACTGTGAATTCTGTTGCGCGACTGAGACACGGCTGAATTCTGATCTCCTGCTGCCCGGAGCAGATCCCTGATCTGCAGCAAACCTCTGCCAGCTTCCGACTGCGAAGGCTGGATGGACTCTGCTATACGGGTCGCAGCTGCTAAATTCTGAATTGGGGTTCGATATACCTGAGTCGGCGGGAAGAGTTGACGTTGACTGGTGTCGGGAACTCGTTGCCGCGCGCGCTCGTCGAGTGCTCGCTGAAGGTTCTCCAGTCGAGTGCGCTCGGCCAAATTGGCCAGACGCGCCTCCTCCAAGGCACGAGCCTCGGGGGTTTCTCCTGCGATGGGAGTACGCAGGGCATCCACGTTCCTGCAGCGAAGTTCCTCTCTTTGCAGAGAGTCGAGTGGCTCGGGCTGGTACTCTTCGTGGCGTCGTGCGGGGTCGCCTCCGTCACCTGATCCATCGCCACGGGCGAAGCCAGGGGGACTGCGGGGCCCGTCGACCATCAAGATTTCGGCCGCTGGATCACTGCTACCGCACTCAGATGCAGTCTCTACGGAGCCAGTCGACTGATCGAACAAGCCGTAGAGAGATTCGTTGGGCTCGATTGCCGCAACTTGGGTGGTGGCCGATTGGCGAGCCATCGCGTGCCTCACCCATCGCTGAAGCCTCGACCGGCCTGAGCGCTTACGCTGGCGGGAGACCGGGAGGGTGGACGATGGAGGAACCGACCGATACTGGGTCGACGGTTGCCGCAGCAGAACACCGCGGATACATGCGCGAAAATGCGTCGCACCGCGGACGGGGAGCGCATCTACGTCGAGTGGAGCCTCCTGGAGCCATGCGGAGTCGTCGGCGATGAAGGTGAGAGTGCCGAGACGGATCTCTTGACCCTCGACCAAAACTCCAGCAGACACCATGATGAAAGTACTCGGAAGAATCGCAACTTCCCCACAAAATCGCTAAAACACCAGCCCCACGGTGGGCGCCAACTGTCGTGGTTCTAAGCCTGACAGTAGAGTGGGGGGTAGGTATGGAGAGGCAAGGTCCTAGCTATGGAGAGGTTGTAAACACAAGGGATGTACGAGTTCAGGCCCTTCTCGGAAGAAGTAATAGCCCTACGTCTCGGAGCCTGGAGGCGGTCGAGTGGATTATGAGTATATGAATTACAAGATGCCGAACCCTTCTGCCTGTGGAGGGGGGTGGCTTATATAGAGTATGCCAGGACCCCAGCCAGCCCACGTAGGAGAGGGTTTAAGGTGAGTTAAGTCTGGGGCGTTACTGGTAACGCCCCACATAAAGTGCCTTTACTATCATAAAGTCTACTTGATTACAGGTCGTTGCAGTGCAGAGTGCCTCTTGACCTTCTGGTGGTCGAGTGGGTCTTCGTGGTCGAGTCCTTCAAGTCAGTCGAGTGTGTCCCTCGTTGGTCGACTGGAAGGCGACCTCTTCTAAGGGTGTCCTTGGATAAGGTACTTAGATCAGGTCCATGACCCTACCCTAGGTACATAACCCCATCACTACCAGCAAGCCTTGCACCACTATCATAGCCGCAAGGTTCACGCCCAAAGCCTTGAGGAAGGTGACTTGTTCTTTGGCGTGTTCAGTCTGCCAAGAATTCAAACAAGTTGACGCCAAAGTGGGAAGGCACTTATCGGGTAATACGAGTCACCTGGCCCAGCACGATCCGCCTGGAGACCGAAGATGGCATTCCGGTGAGCAACTCCTGGAATATGAATCATCTTCGCAAGTTTTACCCATAGGGCGCAGTTGCCGGGAGCTCCGACAACCCCCTTTTGTACTAGCCTTGCCGGCAAGGGATGTAACCCTCTGTACAGAGCCAGGCACAGACCCTGTGCGCAGTCAGATAGCTTTCCATATGTATAGTTTCCTGCTAGTTTCCATGTTTATGTTCATATATATATATAT
Organism: Triticum aestivum; assembly: GCF_018294505.1. Lineage (NCBI taxonomy): Eukaryota > Viridiplantae > Streptophyta > Magnoliopsida > Poales > Poaceae > Triticum > Triticum aestivum. Next base: position 454,615,117 of record NC_057801.1, read on the forward strand.
ATGCATGCGTGCTTGTCCAGGACATTGTGCTACCTTAGATCCTAGAAGGTACTGGGGAACCGCCAAGGTTCCATGCCCCTGTCCTCTCCTCCTTTCAACCGCGGTGACAATGCTCCGGCAAGAAATTGAGAAGACTGCCCGACACGTCATACCCGACGACCCAACCAGATAAAGCTCATCTCCTGCCCATCCATGTTCGTAACTTATGACTTGTGCATTAGAAAACCTCACCACTCTGTTTAGACCTAGGCGCTCCCATCCCCGACTAGAATGCTGCTTCGGTCGGGGTGGTCGTAGTAACCTTTGGTAAAAAGAGATTGGCAGGGGGCTGGACCCTGTGTTTGTAACCCGGCAGATGTGACTCTCCAGCAGGCACAGGGGACATCGACAAGGTAGCTTACCGGGAAAACTCATTTATTTTTATTAAAGGGGCGTTTCGCCTCTGCACGAACGTGTACGTGCGTGAGTTCCCGGCAAAAGCTCACCTTTTTCATTGATATGTTGATGCAAGTACAAATGTTACAGAACATAAGCATGGGCTCGGGAGATTACATTTTCTAGAAAGTTAAGATTTGGCAAGTGCCTACAAATTGAGAAAAACAAAAGTGCCCCGTAATCCCCGTTCTTGCCCCTTTCCTCCCAGGCACAGCAGGTGAAGACGGGGATGGGCATGGGGAATGCGTCGATGGAGAGCTTGACAGGAAGCCCGCCAACCACCGACGCCAGAGCCAACAGGACACACCCCCCGGCAAGGTGTGTTACCGGGGAAGGAGGCGGAGCAGATGATGGTGCTACCACTAATGGTCAGCTGGAGTCAGAGTCGTTGTCCTCCGGCCCGCTGCCTTCGTCGTCGTTGGCGCTGTCCTCCTTGCCACTGTCGTTCGATGAGGAGCTTTCATCGTCAGTGGAACTCTCCATGCAGCACCCTAAGCGAATTCCTGAGCTCCCAAAGACCTTGACGGAGAGCATGATGTTCTCCATTAATTTAAAATGGAGAACATGCCCCTCCGACAAGCTGTGGGCGCGTGCAAAAGTCTTCCACCCGCGGCGAAGGTACATAACGTGAGGGCGCGAGAAGCTGACATTGACCCACGTGCCGCCGTTCCCGCAGCCCCTCATGTGTAGCCTGAAAGCCTATGGCGGATCCTTCTCCATCACCCAAGAAAATGGGGTAGGGAGGCGGAGATGGCCGCACATGCACTTGTACAGCCGGATAAAGAACTCGAGAGGCTGATCTCCGACATGGCCGTCCATTAGAGGAGGGGCCGCCAGCGGAAGCACAGCCGGCGTGCCGCCCCGTCATCCTCTTTCCCAAGCACCACGACGGCCTCAGCCTCGTCCCCTTCCTCTCCTCCTCACGGCGGGCTCCGCCATCGGGGGCTTCGGAGGAGGAGGAACGCGCTGTCGAGCAGAAGCCCTCGTCGCCGCCGTCGAAGCGCTAGCACGCCCTCTCACCATGGCGAGTGGAAGAAAGATGTCAAGCAGAAGGAAGGGAAGAGGGCGAGTGCAGAAAAGCACCGTCCCTCTCCCTTTTTATAGAAGATCAAGGTCGAAGCCTGGCCACCCAGCCCAAGGGGCAGCCGCCCCGCACGACCAATACGGCCTCCTGAAGTACAGGGAATCGGGACCGACCCGCCGCCCCAATCAGCGACGCCTGCTTTCCCGCCTCGGCGTTAATGCCCACGTCCACCGCATCCACCCCCTGCCGTTCCCAAGGCATGGGGGACACGTGGAGAGCAAGTCAGAGGTGTGGGAATAGGTGGGTGACCGTTTTTCACCCCATGATCATGGGGTGCGGCGCCATGCAGGCTGCTACCCGAGTCCATTTAGTAAATGAATAGTGCCCTTGCAAATCTCTCTTTTTTAAATAAGGGAAGCATGGGCCACCTCTTTACTATTGACTGCAGGATGACGCAAGCATGCTGAGGCCATCCCACGCAGGACCCCCACGTCACGCGCTCAACGCGAATCGTGGGGAAGCGCAACTGGTGAAGAGATCATGGAAGTTAAGTCCCTGCCACGCGTGCCCGCGCACTGCTTTGGGCTTGGCCCAACTACGCCTTGCACTCATGTGTGGCCCAGGCCCGAGGGCTCCTATCATTGTACAAAAGTACGGGCTCTTTTGTACCCCTTACTTGTGCACAGATAGTTGTAGCCACGCCTGTGGCTGGGCCCGGCAGGGCGGCAGAAGATAAAAACACGAAGGCTACCTAGACAGATACTCGAGGAACAAGGAGCAGAAGGCGAGATGGACCTCCCCCGGCAACATCCTTGCCGGGGCAACCTACGCAGCACCAACAAGCCCATCACCCTTGAGGCTGAGAGTTCTGACACCATCGGCAATGTCAAGACCAAGATTTGGGAACGCATGCGTGGTAGCATGCAGATCTTCATAGAGACTGACAGCCCGCGAGTCCACGTGGGACCAGAAGACAAAAGACCCCCGGCAAGATCCTTGCCAGGGACGACTGCGAAGACCCCCGGCAAGATCCTTGTCGGGGACGACTGCAAGGCCCCCGACAAGCCTTGTTGGGGACGATCGCTGGGCCGCAGCCAGGCCCGTGCCTGGCAAGGATTTGCCACCTCACCACCACTCCAGTGCGATGACTAGTGTGCCAACTAAACAGGCGCCTGCTTGGCGGCATGCAGATCTTCATGGAGGCTCTACCATCGTGCCAACACAGCAGCTAGTTAGCCAGCGTGGCACTGCATGCCTCATCAGCCTAGATGAGTGTCGAAGCAAGGAGGGGTGGCGACGGACGGGATAGCTCATGTTGCCATCCCTGATAAAGTAAGAGGGCACGTAGGCAGCGCATTAAATGCGCTTGTCCTACGATGCCGAGCGGTAAGCTTCTACACTGTAGCTTGCTTTCCACCTCCAGTGTGCCACTGTGGCGACCCCTTTACGTATAAAAGGAGGCCCAAGGCATACAAAGAGAAGATTCAGACTTTTGAATTGGGCATGCACTGCAGCTAGTTCAAGAGCTCAAGAACACATATATTCAGACAAGCAGGACTAGGGTATTACGCATCTTTGCGGCCCGAACCTGGGTAAAATCCCCTTGCGCTGACTGCTAGACCTACTCTCCGTGTTGCTAATCCCCCGACTGAACGTAGAAGGGATTCTGTGATCCCATAGGTGTTAGTTTCCCCGACACCCTGCATTGACATGGAGCACGAAGAAGCTTTGCAAGGTGATGATTGCTTGTGTGATCATGCACAACATGATCGTGGAGGATAAGAGCGATGATAGCATCTATGGCCAAGGGTTTGATTTCCACGGTGAAAATGTTGAGCCCGCGCATGCACCTCCTACAACCTTTGAACAGTTTGTCGAGTTTCATCGGGAATTGCATGATTGGCATACTCATGTCCTGCTCTAGGATGGCTTGGTTGAGCATGTGTGGACTCACATTGGCAACCAGCAAATCTATCAGTTTAATTCCTTGCCATCCAAAAAAATTTTGATTGGGTTGTAAGACTATTTGATATTGTTTTCTTGTCATGCAAACAAATTTTGATTGGGTTGTAAAGACTATTTAGGAGCTATGTTTGATTTGAACCATTTGATATGAATCATTTTCATTTTATCTGGTGTGGTGTTGAATGGATAAGATGCGACCGAAATGTGGTCGTGCGTTGGGTGCCCGCCCGTCGCATCCACAAATCCGGGCGGACACGGCCGTGCTACTTCTTGAGCTTGCATTGTTCTTTCCCTTGAAGAGGAAAGGGTGATGCAGCAAAGTAGAGATCAGTATTTCCCTCAGTTAAGAACCAAGGTATCAATCCAGTAGGAGGAACAAACAAGTCTCCAATAGATGCACCTGCACAAACTAAGAAACACTTGCACACAACACAAAAAAGGGTTGTCAATCCCTTGATAGTCACTTGCAAGAGTGAGATCTAATAGATATAGATATAAAACAAATAAAAAATAAAACTCGGTGAGGTATTCTTGGTTAATAGATCTGACAATATATGATGGAAAATAGACCTGGGGGGCATAGGATTCACTACAGGCTTCTCTCTTGAAAGAAAACATACAGTAGGTGAACAAATTACTGTTGAGCAATTGATAGAAAGTGCATAGTTATGATGATATCTAAGGCAATGATCATGAATATAGGCATCACGTCTGTGACAAGTAGACCGACTTCTGACTGCATCTACTACTATTACTCCACAAATCACCGACTTCTGCGTGCATCTAGAGTACCAAGTTCAAGAGAACAGAGTAACACATTAAGCAAGATGACATGATGTAGAGTGTTAAACTCAAGTAGTATGATATAAACCCCATCTTTTTATCCTTAATGAAAACAATACAATACGTGCCTCACTACCCCTGCTATCACTGGTGAGGACACCGCAAGATTCAACCCATCACAAAGCACCTCTCCCATGGCAAGATAGATCAATCTAGTTGGCCAAACCAAATCAATAGATCGGAGAAAAATACAAAGCTTTTTAAATCATGCATAAAAGAGTTTAGAGGAGACTCGAATAATATTCATAGATAATCTGATCATAAATCCACAATTCATCGGATCTCAACAAACACACTGCAACAAAAGGTTACATCAGATAGTACTCCAAGAACATCAAGGAGAACATTGTACTGAAGATCAAAGAGAGAGAAGAAGTCATCTAGATACTAGCGATGGACCGATAGGTCCATGGTAAACTACTCACACATTATTGGAAGCGCGGCAAGGTTGGTGTAGAGGCCCTCCGTGATCGAGTCCCCCTCCGATAGAGTACCGGAAAAGTCCCCAAGATGGTATATCACGAGGTCAGAGACTTGCGGCGGCGGAAAAGTATTTTTGTGGACGCTTCTGGTATGGGAATATTTGAGAATATATAGTGCTGGAATTAGGGTTAGGAGGTCTACGAGGGGCCCACAAGCCCTGGGGCGCCCCCCTAGGGCGCCCCTATGGCTTGTGCCTCCTCGTGGGTCTTCTGGCCTCTTCTCCAAGTCTCATAGGTTTCTTCTGGTCCAAGAAAAAACACTGTAAAGTTGTATTCCATTTGGACTCTGTTTGATATTCCTTTCTGTATAAGTCAAAAACAAGGAAAAACAACAACTGGCACTAGGCACTAGGTAAATAGGTTACTCCCAAAAAATGATATAAAATAGTACCAAAATGCATATAAAAATATCCTAAATGGATAATATAATAGCATGGAACAATAAAAAAATTATAGATACATTGGAGACGTATCAAGCATCCCCAAGCTTAATTCGTGCCCGTCCTTGAGTAGGTAAATGATAAAAACAGAATTTTTTGATGTGGAATGCTACCTAACACGTTTATCAATGTAATTTTGTTTTATGTGGCATGGATATTCAGATCCATAAGGTTACAAAAAAAAGTTTAATATTGACATAAGAATAATAATACTTTAAGCATAATAATAAAGCAATCATGTCTTCTAAAAATAACATGGCCAAAGAAAGTTATCCCTACAAAATCATATAGTCTGGCTATGCTCTATCTTCATGACACAAAATATTTCATCATGCACAACCCCGGTGTTAGCCAAGCAATTGTTTCATACTTTTAATGTCCTCAAGCTTTTCAACTTTCACGCAATACATGAGCGTGATCCATGGATATAGCACTATAGGTCGAATAGAATACCGTGGAGGTTGTGTGGAGAAAAAAAAAGATAAAGTCTCACATCAACTAGGCAAATTAATAGGCTATGGAGATGCCCATCAATTGATATCAATGCGAGTGACTAGGGCTTGCCATGCAACGGATGCACTAGAGCTATAATTGTATGAAAGCTCAAAAGAAAACTAAGTGGGTGTGCATCCAACTTGCTTGCTCATGAAGACCTAGGGCAATTTGAGGAAGACCATCACTGGAATATACAAGCCAAATTCTATAATGAAAGTTTCCCACTAGTATATGAAAGTGACAAAATAGGAGACTCTCTATCATGAAGAAATGGTGCTACTTTGAAGCACAAGTGTGGAAAAAGGATAGTAACATTGTCCCTTCTCTCTTTTTCTCTCATTTTCCCCTTTTCTGTCTTTTTGGGCCCTTTGGCCTCTTTTTTATTTTTTATTATTTTGGGCTCTTTGGCCTCTTTTTTTATTTTTCGTCCGGAGCCTCATCTCTACTTGTGGGAGAATCATCGCCTCCATCACCCTTTCCTCACATGGGACAATGCCCTAATAATGATGATCATAAAACTTTTATTTACTTACAACTCAATACTAGAACAAAATATTGAAGGAAATATGCCCTAGAGGCAATAATAAAGTTATTATTTATTTCCTTATTTCATGATAAATGTTTATTATTCATGCTAGAATTGTATTAACTAGAAACATAATACATGTGTGAATACATAGACAAACATAGTGTCACTAGTATGCCTCTACTTGACTAGCTTGTTGATCAAAGATGGTTGTGTTTCCTAGCCATAGACATGAGTTGTCATTTGATTAACGGGATCACATCATTAGAAGAATGATGTGATTGACTTGATCCATTTCGTTAGCTTAGCACTTGATCATTTAGTATGTTGCTATTGCTTTCTTCATGACTTATACATGTTCCTATGACTATGAGATTATGCAACTCCCGTTTACCGGAGGAACACTTTGTGTGCTACCAAACGTCACAACATAACTGGGTGATTATAAAGGAGCACTACAGGTGTCTCCGAAGGTACATGTTGAGTTGGCGTATTTCGAGAGTAGGATTTGTCACTCCGATTGTCGGAGAGGTATCTCTGGGCCCTCTCAGTAATGCACATCACTATAAGCCTTGCAAGCAATGTAGCTAATGAGTTAGGTACGGGATGATGCATTACATAACGAGTAAAGAGACTTGCCGGTAACAAGATTGAACTAGGTATTGGGATATCGACGATCGAATCTCGGGTAAGTAACATACCGATGACAAAGGGAACAACGTATGTTATTATGCGGTTTGACCAATAAAGATCTTCGTGTTGGAGATATGCCCTAGAGGCAATCATGTATGATGATATTTCCTATGTGTTTATGAATAAAGATAGTCCTTGGACATTGTTAATATGGACTTTGGAAAGGTCTGGTCGGATTTTGGAAAGGTCTGGTCGGATTTGATGTAGTCGGATCCGAGTCGAGATAAGGTCCGAGTCGGACAGACCCAACTATGAGACGCAGCGATATGTCATCTGTGAGTCTCTAGTACAACATACGTTCTATGTCCTGAGACCTGAGCTGACGCATGTACTCAGGATGGTGACAGACTTGCTTTGGGCCGACCAAATGCTACTCCGTGACTGGGTAGTTACAAAGGTAGGTTTCGGGTTTGTCCAGTCCCATGCTGCGAGACGTGGTCGAGCAAGATGGGATTTTCCCCTCTGAATAGGAGAGATATGCACTGGGCCCCTCGTGTGATCCGACCAAGATAAGCATGGCCATGCGATAGGGATTATGAGATAATCCGGTTTGTGGTCGGTATCACTGGAACGAGAAAGAGGTCGGGCTAGCACAAGGATGACAGTCTCGCCTTGAGCCCGACAACATATATCATGCGGCAAAGGGAACAGAAGTGTGACATGTTGTACAGGTTCGCCTAACCAGCTTCATAGTCTGCTTGGTGGTCGGCATGCCTTGCTAGAGGCCGCTACCAACCGTGCAGGTCGGAGGTGATCCAAACTGCGTCCAAGACGACTTGAACCTAAGGGGTCGCGCGCTTAAGGGAAGGAACCTACGAGGTCGGTTCATAGGACACTGGTCAGATGTGATCCGAACTTCACTACTAGAAAAACCCCTACTAATGGCGCACCTAGTATGGCCATTAATGGCGCATCTGTGGTGCGCCATTAACAGCACGCCATTAGTAATTTTTACTAATGGCGCACCACCTGGTGCGCCATTAGTATCTGGTATACTAATGGCGCACCGCGGGTGCGCCATTAGTATAGGCCAGGGTGCGCCATTAGTATGCCTCCCAGGGGACATGTATATCCAGGTGCTTTGGCATACTAATGGCGCACCACCACTGGATGCGCCATTAGTAACCATGGCATATTAATGGCGCACTTACCAGTGATGCGCCATTAGTATGCTTTGTCATACTAATGGCGCACTATCATGTGATGCGCCATTAGTATGAATATTAGTTTTTTTTTATTTTTTTATTTTCTGTTTTTTGCACAGGTTACAAAATGTATAATTTGACAAAATATAGACAACACACATCAACAACAGATTCATCGAATACAATAGAAGATTAGTCTTTGAATACAATTCATCATATTAGTCTCCGAATACAATTCATCATATTAGTCTCCGAATTGAAAAGACCGAACAAAGATAGAACATTATATTACAAGTCTCGAGACCGCGAGTAGCGAGTTTGTCTTCACATTACAAGTCGATATCGATCATCTAAACTACCATCACATAGAAGAGAGCTGCAGTCATCACGATGAGCATCATCACGATGAAACTCGTCTTCATCCGGTTCCTCCAACGCTCCCTCCCCTCTCCCGCTAGATAGCGGGCGTATCTAGATTCGGCCTCGGCCCTAGTGGTGTACCCTTTGTAACTGTTACCGCTGAATCGGTGAACCTGTCTCCGACACTCCTCCCAGTCATCGTAGACTCCGGGAACCTTACCCTTGTACACGACATACGTCGGCATCGCTATGCACTAGCCAAACGAAACGTTAGTACCAATTCACAGACAATACATAAGCAATATATAATTATGCAACAGAACAATCGAAAGAGAAAAGCAAGACATTAATAGCATCGATTACATCTAAGTTGAACGACTCTCGAAACCAAAGAGACATACTACAAGTTCATTAAAGTTTAATTACAACATGAGCCAATCGATGTTTCAGAACTAGACACAACATCACTGCTTTCGACTTGACTCAAGGGACCGGAGCGTGGATGAAGCCGCCGTCTATCGTGGGAGTCATGAAATAATGGTCGTTGTCAGCCTGCATTTGTAGCATTGTGTCGATGTCACTGTTGGACGGTTGATTTCTGAGGTAGAACTGTCCCGAGGTACGAGGACATCTTGATGGATGATTTCCGCAAACTCCGACTGGATGCAAAAGAATTCTTGTCGGAGGTCCACGTCCTGGATTGCCGACACGCTCGTGGCCCAATCTTTGAGTTTACTCGGTAGCAGAAGTTGATGATGGTCCCGTACGATCGCCCGCATGTGATGGATGGCGTAGTAGGCACCCTTCTGACCGCCAGGCGGCTGCTTGATGCAGCAGAACGTCGTATTGTGGGAGAACACGTGCTTGCCGTACTTACGAATAGGCCTGGGGAAGGTGCCTCCAGATTTGGCGTAGCCGGGGAGAACATCATCAAGAACCTTCTTGACATTTGTGTAGTCTACGTTCGACTGACGGTCCGGGTCGAAATACGTGGCCATGGAATATTTGGGGCTTAGGAGGATGAGCGTGCAACGTGTGTCACTGCAGAAAACACGGAATGTTAAAAGAAAAACGATCGAAATGTAAGAATTCATATGTTACGGGCCGGTTGAGGGGAGGACTTACTCGGGAAAGTAAGGCACGAGGAAGTTATCCTTATCTTGGTTTGCCAGAATGACGCCTTCGAGGTAAGAACTCGCGACTTGCCGGTCCCCAGCGCTGCCCAAGATCTTGGCACACATGTAGAAGGGGTCGACTATCACGATGTCCGGGGTCTTGTCGCGAATGATCCGCATCTCCATACTCAGCGAAAATAGCCGAACGAAGGTGTAGTGCAGCGGATGAAGGTTCAACATAGCGTGGATGTCATCAAAACGCAGGATGATCGTACGCCCGATGGAGTTATCCACAAAGCCCTTGCCCTCTGGCACCTTGGCCGCGAAAACTGGGTATGCCACATCCTTCTCCCTGAGATGCCGCTTCTCCAAAGAAAGAACACTGTCATGCAGACTCCGCATAGCACCGGTTGCAGCATTGAGCATATTTGTCGGTAGCATCGCCCTACCTGCCACATGCACCCTCCTCGAGATATCCTGCGGTGAAGGTGGCCCGTCCTGAGCACGGATCGTACTCGGTGCCGGCTGGCTCGCACCCTTCTTAGTCTTTCTTTTGCGTGCCTTCTTCTTCTCCTGTAATGGGACCGAGTTCTGCTCACAGACCGCCTTCTTGAGTGTGTTGGGGCTGATAATATCTCGCACCTCGCCTATCTGAGGCTCGGTGAAGTCGGCAGCTGGAGGCGTCTCCTGAGAGCTGAACGTCAGACGGCGCCTGTTGCAACTTGGCTTCTCCGCGGTACCAGCTAGATCGCACACGTCTTTTGTTGGGTTTGGTTCTTGAGAAGGAGGCCCCATGAAGTCGCCATCGTACCCATGATCGGCAAAGTACTGCTCGACGTTGCCAAATGTATCATCGTCGTCGTCATTGTCGTTCTGATCCTGTGCCATATGCATGTTTGGATCCAGTGGCATAGGGATGTCCGGCACCATTACGGCGGTCTTGCCATGGGGCCGACTTGGCGCCGACACGACTGGCGGTGTTGTCTTTGGGGTGGTGTCCCCCACCCCCAAACGAATCTGGCTCTTCGGCCAAAGCAGGGGCCAGCTCAGGCAGGCGCTGAGGGTCATCACATCTTCATCGTCGGCCCCGACGGGTCGAATCGGAGGTAACAAGTCGTCGCAGCCTGGCAGCACCCGAACCAGTTGAACCCTAAACAAGTTGGGTGGCATCTGGGTACCGTGGAACAAGGGGTTGCCCGGTTGAACGATTTTGCCCTTGGTGACATCGACCAACTCGTTGTTCACGAAGTGGAGGAGAGTGCACGGAACGTCGGCGGCGCCCTGCGAAAACATGTAGGGCGTCAGGGATGCCCAGTCAAAGGCAAGGAGATGAAGTCCTCGGCCAAGAGAGGCTTAATTAGTTACCGTGATGATGGCGTCGAGCTCGGCTAATGTCGACGCACCGCCAACGGCGAGCGTGCAGTTGACGGAGGTGCCGCTTGCTGCAGAGGTGCCGACCGGCGTACACCCGGGTGCATTAAGCTCCCGTGCCAGCGTCGGAGACACCAATGTCGCCTCCGCCGGAGGCACCAATGGCCCCGCCATCGCATTATGCGAGTTGCTGGCCGTGAAGCTAGGAATCGGGGGCGGCCCCTGTTGGCCGCCCGCAATCCACGCACTCAACCCCGAGTCAAGGTAGGCACAAGGGCGGTGATCGTCGCTCCGAGTCGTTGTTCCACTTGCTCTTGGACAATCTCCGGAATCCGCGCCACCTATGCCTTGAGTTCTTGAACCTCTCGCGCCTGGCTTTCCGAGCTGGTCTTTTTCTCCTTCCGCACACCAGCGGTATAGTATGACCCCCATTTTGTTGACAAGCCTTTGCCGGCCACACGACCAGCTGACGTCGGCTTACTGAGCTTATCCTTGTTCTTCATTACATTCAACCCCCTATTTAGAGTGGTGTCCCAAGGGTTTCTCTTAGTCGACCCCGCGCTACTGCTTTCAGTCGCCTGCGGAAGGAATGTGAACCATTTAGAAATTTGGCTTCATTAATTAGAATGCAACCATATGGAGCTAATTACGTGGGGGTGTATTCCTTACCAGAACAAGCTCAAGCTGCCTGGTCTTCGGATCCGTGGTAAGACCCTTTGTTTTCGGGTCCTTCTTGTACCGGGCCCTGACAAAGTTCCTGGTCTGCTTGTCACCGTATTTATCGAAGAGGGGCGGTAGGCCTTGCTCGGCACGGTCCGCCTCCTCCTTGTCCCATATAGGCTCCGCCACTCTGTAACCGCCGGGACCGAGTGTGTGTTCCCCTATGTTCAGCTCCCGCATTTGTTTCCCCCACTCACTTGATTGGGAGCTTGCGGTGCTCGAGCAATTGATCTTGAAGTCGTTGTAGTCATCTTCGGTGATTGAAGGATTTTTCTCCTTGATCTTCTGATAACTCTCACCTTTCTCGATCATTCTCTTCACATTGCTTTTCCAATTAGACAGGGCCTTGCTCATCTTCGTGAGGGCAGCATTGTTCACTTTATTCCCTTTGAGGCTTGTGTTTTCAAATTCAGCGGGGAACTTGTATCGTTCGTGCAGCTTCGTGAAGAGGAGGTTGCGCAAATTCCCTCGGTTAGGATGCCTCAGGTTCTCGGTGTTGATCGAGACAGTGCTCCGGACAATGCACCCAAGCTGAAGCAAGTACCCCTTGACTATTCGTTCGGGCGCCGTTGGATTCCCGTTGGAGTCCACTTCAGTAACTTCCTCCTTGAGGGTGCGGAGCACGATCGGGCGCCGGTCCTTCCGTTGCCTCTTCGGTTGGCTGCCATCTGTGCGTGCGCCGCCATCATCAGTGGTGGCATCCTCGGCGGCACCATCAGTGGTGGCATCAGTGTGGTCATCCTCGGCGGCACCATCCGTGGTCTCAGGATCGGTGGGGAAGGCGGCGGCCTCATACAAGTGAGGTTGTTCCTCCATCTCCTGGGATAGCTCCCAGAATGCCTTGCCGCCCGAACCCCTGGCCTCATCGTTGTGGGCCATGTTTCTCTCTAAATAGAAACAAAGTTTGGTCAAAAAGTTGGTTATTGTCAAGGAACCCGAGAGCATGAGAGATGGAGAGAGCAGAGAGAGAGAGAGGGGGGGATGATACCTTGACGAGCTCCCCTGATGGCGTGGGTAGTAGGGTCGGGGCAGCGTCCCGGGAAGAACTAGGCACACGCGGTCCGAGGTGCGTGCAGCCTGCGCGCGAGAGGAACCAACATCATCAGGGAACCTTGACGGCGGCACAATCGAATCGAACAAAGGGGGAGGGGGAGGAGAAGAGGACCTTGCGAGACCTTCAATGGCGGGGTCGCGGGAGAGAAGAAGCACGCGAGCAGCAGCGTGGTCGATGGGAGCAGCTCGAGCAGAGGTGGCAGCGGATCTGGCCGGCGTCGAGGGCGGCGGGGCGGCGGCGTCGGGAGAGGAGAGGGGAAGGGGATCGAGGGCGAGGGCTCGGGCGAGGGAGAGAGAGGGGGTCGAGGGCGAGGGCTCGGGCGAGGGAGAGAGAGGGGATCGAGGGCGAGGGATCGGGCAAGGGAGAGAGAGGGGATCGAGGGCGAGGGCTCGGGCGAGGGAGAGAGAGGGGATACGAAGTAGGGGGGCAGAATACTAATGGCGCACCACCCCTCGGTGCGCCATAAGTATATACATGCTAATGGCGCACCTCGACCTGGTGCGCCATTAGTATTTTTTTTATTTCCGCTCGAGCCAACAGGTTATCTCCCACCTGACCTTATCCACATCAACTCCCCTCTACTAGCTCGATTGGTCAGGTGCCAGTTCTCACACCAGGAGGTCCTGGGTTCGATTCCTAGGCTCCACAAATTTTTTTATGCATTTAAAATGTTGTTTGATACTTATTTGTGTTTAAATATGTTCAAACTTGTTTAAATCATAACAGTAATTTTTTTTATAAGACAGTAATAATTTTTTAAAAAATATCATCAAACAGTAATGCCGGTGGAGCGGGGGAGGGTGCGGGGGGTCGGTGGCGGCGGTTGAGTAGGGGAGGGGTGCGGGGGGTCGGCGGCGGCGGTTGAGTAGGGGAATCGAGGGTGCGGGGGGTCGGCGGCGGCGGCCGGTGGACCGAGGGGTGATCGGCGGCGAGGGGGACCGGATCTGGCGAGGTGGGATAGCGATCGAGATGTGGAGGTCCTGGGTTCGATTCCTAGGCTCCACAAATTTTTTTTATGCATTTAAAATGCTGTTTGGTACTTATTTGTGTTTAAATATGTTCAAACTTGTTTAAATCATAACAGTATTTTTTTTATAAGACAGTAATAATTTTTTAAAAAATATCATCAAACAGTAATGCCGGTGGAGCGGGGGAGGGTGCGGGGGTCGGTGGCGGCGGTTGAGTAGGGGAGGGGTGCGGGGGGTCGGCGGCGGCGGTTGAGTAGGGGAATCGAGGGTGCGGGGGGTCGGCGGCGGCGGCCGGTGGACCGGGGGGTGCTCGGCGGTGAGGCGGACCGGATCTGGCGAGGTGGGATAGCGATCGAGATGGAGGGGGATCGAGATCGAGTGTCCATGAAATTTAAAAATATTCATGATAGTTCAAAAAGTGCCCATGAAATACAATCAAGAAATGAAGGCTACGATTTAAATACAATCGATCTTAGCTAGCTATCTGTTAACAATTTTCTTGCCCTTCTTTTTCGCAAATGGAGTTCTTCTGTGGAACGGACGTCCTTTAGGTAGGGTGGTCCTGCTTCTTCTTGTGGTGTATGCTGCTACTTCATCATCGTCGTCATGTTCGATCCTCGGGTCGCCGTACTTGTCGAAGTCTTGCTCATTGGCTACTCCATCCATTCCGATGATCTTCCTTTTGCCTCTCCTCACGACAACACGACTGGTCTTTGACGGGTCGGTAATGAAGAAGCATTGGTCCACTTGGGAAGCCAGTACCCATGGCTCATTTTTCGCGGTGACGTTTGCGCCCGCGGTCTTGGATTTGGCTTCGGGTATAACCATGGTGGTGAAATACCGGTCTTCTTTTAGGACGCTCTTGGCCCATCTGACGCGGAACATCGGGACCTTCTGTCCAGCGTAGCTCAGCTCCCAGATCTCCTCGATCCTTCCGTAGTATCTGTCCTTGTCGTTACCGGTGTAGGATTCCATCGTTACCCCGGAGTTCTGATAACCATCGCTCTTCATGTCCTTGGCCTCGGTGTAGAATGTGTAGCCGTTGATATCGTACGCCTCATAGGTCATCAGGTTGTGCTCGGAGCCCTGTGACAAGGCGAATATGAGTTGTTCTTCCGCGGAAGAATCCTCATGTAAAGGGTACGACAGAAGCTTCTGCTTGAACCAACGCGTGAAACATGAGTTGTGCTCTTTGAGTATATCTCCGTCCGTCCTCTGTTGGCCTCGGTCATTGTACGTCTTCTTAATAAAGGTTTTGTGCTCTACCACCCAAGGATCGACCACGTCTATGTGTTGTAGCGCGACTAGGTTTGCTCTTTCAAAGTCGGCGAGTCGACCCTCGAAGTCGACATGCATTTCGCGGCGACCCTCACGGTGACCCCATCCAGCGAGCCTGCCGAGGTGCCTGTTGACGGGCAGACCAACGGGGTTCTCGATGCCTAGATAATTCGTGTAGTAGGAGATGCACCCTTCGGTCAGAAAGCCCCTGGCTATGCTTCCCTCTGGACGTGACATGTTGCGAACGTATCCTTTGATGACACCATTCATCCTTTCGAACGGCATCATGCTGTGCAGGAACGTCGGCCCGAGTTGGATGATATCCTCCACTATATGGACCAGCATATGCACCATAACGTCGAAGAATGCGGGCGGGAAGTACATCTCAAGCTCGCATAGTATCACCACAATCTCTTCCTGTAGCCTTCTGAGTTGCCTCACGCCAATCGACTTCCGAGAGATGACGTCGAAGAAGTTGCATAGGCCAAATAGCGTTTCACGGACGTGCGCGTCCATGATCCCACGGATTGCAACTAGAAGTATCTGCGTCATCAGCACGTGACAGTCGTGAGACTTCATCCCGCTGAACTTCTGCTTCGCTGGGTCTAGGTATCTGCTTATCTTCCCCGCGTAACCGTAAGGAAGTTTTACTCCTAGGAGGCAGGTGAAAAACTGCTCGATCTCCTCCTGGCTTAGAGTGAAGCACGCGGCAGGGTAGTCATTTCCGGTCTTCTTGGCCTTTTTGCCTTTGCGACGACTTTCTGTGTCCTGCTTCGCCTCATCATCATCATCATCATCATCATCATCATCATCATCATCATCATATATAGCGTGAAGCTCCTGCCTGATGCCCATTGATTTCAAGTCTGCCCTTGCTTTCGGCCCATCTTTGGTCCTCTCTGGCATGTTGAGCAGGGTACCAAGCAGACTCTCGCACACGTTCTTCGTGATATGCATGACATCAAGGCTGTGAGGCACACGGTGGATCTTCCAGTATGGCAAGTCCCAGAAAACAGACCTCGTTTTCCATACCTTCAGCAGCGGCTCTGGCGCCTTTTGCTTCTTTCCCGGTAGTGGGCAGTCTTTCCAATTTTTCAACAACTTGTCTATTTCCTCGCCGCTCCTCGTACACGGGCGTTTTCGGGGTTCGGTTTCACCATCGAACAGATCCTTGCGTTTCCTCCACGGGTCATCGTCGCGAAGCCACCTTCGATGTCCATGAACACGGTTTTCGAAGACCCGGGATCTCTATCTAGCTGGCGATACGTTGTGTCATCCATGCACCTTACGCATCCAGAAAATCCGTGGACTACCTGCCCCGCAAGATATCCGTAACCGAGATAGTCGTGCACCGTTGTGAGCAGTGCGGCTCTCATAGGGAAATATTCTTTCTCTGCGGCGTCCCACGTATTGGCTGGCATTTTCCACAACGTGTCAATCTCCTCTTTCAGCAGCCCCAGATACAGATTGATGTCGTTCCCTGGTTGTTTCGGCCCTTCAATTAGCATACTCATGCGAATGTACTTCCTCTTCATGCACAACCAGGGGGGAAGGTTGTACATCCACACGAACACAGGCCAGGTGCTATGTGTGCTTCTCTGGCTGCCAAACGGATTGACTCCATCGGTGCTCGCGCCCAACATGATGTTCCTTGGATTGTTCCCAAATTCTGGGTATTCGAAGTTCAACGCTTGCCACTGGCTCGCATCCTTAGGGTGACTCAGCATCTTGTCTTTTTTATCTATCTCCGGATCATTTGTGTCATCTTCTTGCTTCTTCTCCTCCCTATCCGCGTGCCAACGCAGGAGCTTTGCTACCTTAGGGTCCGCGAAATACCGCTGCAGACGAGGAGTGATCAGAAAGTACCACACCACTTTTCGAGGAGCTTTCTTCCTCCTCTTGTATCGAGTGACACCGCACACCGGACATATGGTAGACTCCGCGTGCTCGTCTCGATAAATGATGCAATTGTTCATGCACACATGGTATTTCACGTGCGGTAAATCCAGAGGACACACGATTTTCTTCGCCTCCTCCAAACTGGTCGGGCACTTGTTCCCCTTGGGAAGACGTTTGTGCCAGAATGACATGTTCTCGTCGAAGCATGCGTCGGTCATTTTGTGTTTTACCTTCATCTCCAGAGCCATGAGCGTTACTTTCAGGCGGGTATCCTCGGGCCTGCATCCTTCATACAATGGAGTAACCGCGTCTAACTCAAGTTGATCCATCTTGGCTTTCTCTCGGGCGGCAGCTCTTGCGTTATCCGTCTGCTTGAGAAGCAGCTCTTGAATATGAGGGTCCTGCACCCAGCCCATCGATGGTCCAGCGTCGTCTGCTCCGCCGGCATCATCATCATGTCCTGCATCTTCTACATGATGACTGTGTACAGCATCACCGTCGTGATCATCTCCTGGGGATTCTTCGTCTTCTCGCCCCCCCGAGCCGCGGTGGTTGTCTTGCTGCCCTTCCTCATTTCTTGCCCGCCCCCCATGGACGACTTCGTAGTCATCTTCATCACCTTGCCACCGATAGCCATCCATGAAACCACGCAAGAGCAGGTGGTCCCGCACCTGCCCGGAATCCGGGTCCGCAATAAGGCTATTCAGCTTGCATCTTCGACACGGACATCTTATCTCCATCTCGTTCTTTTGAAGCATCTCGGCATTCGCGGACCTCAAAAACCTATTCACGATGCCTTCAGTCATCGTGCGGACCATGGTCGCCTGCGGGGTAGAGCAAAACGATATTTTAGAACCAAGAAAAAATTTGGCATGACTTTCCCTAAAAATAGGACCAAAAAGAATGCTTAATGCCAAAATTCTCGCCGAAACGGAAATGAATCAACATTCCGGCAAAATATTGGCAACTATTGCATTTCAAATACCGGTACACCTCCAAACACAAACACATATGCAACACCACAAACATATGCAACACCACGAACATACATAGATCTAGCTAGGCCATAAAAAGTGCATGTGCACATTGTTGTAGGGAGAACAACATAAATATAGCTTCCCCCCTTACTTACCTAGCAAAACAAGGTAACTTAACCACTTAATTTGAATGAATCTATGGTGGAAATGAGGTGACAAAGAGGAGGCACCCGAGACAAGGAGGAGGCGGTGGAGAGAATGAAGTGGGGAGAAAGTGAGTGTGGGAGGAGAGGCTGTCCAAAATATCTTGTTGCTGCCCACTTACTAATGGCGCACCAGCAACAAATGCGCCATTAGTAATCCAGGTTACTAATGTCGCACCCCCTGGTGGTGCGCCATTAGTACTTTTGCAAAAAAAGGAATAAAAACAATAATAAAAAAATAACATTAGTGGCGCACCTTCTGGCTAGTGCGCCATTACTAGTTACAACTAGTAATGGCGCACCACCAGTGGATGCGCCATTAGTATGTTTGGACAGGCGCACTAGTTCAAAAAAATTTGGTACTAATGGCGCACCGTGGGCAGGGTGCGCCATTAGTAGTTTCAACACTAATGGCGCATCAGAAGGTGGTGCGCCATTAGTATATACTAATGGCGCACCACATGTCTGGTGCGCCATTAGTGTCATTTCCATCTATAGCCCTTTTCCTAGTAGTGGGACTAGGAACGTGACCGAATAGACTTTGGGCTTTAGGGTCCGTGCGAGGCCCAAGTGTTGAGCCTGCGACGGACGCCTATATAAAGTGGAGGCGCGGCACACTCATGCGGTTGATCGCTTCGGCGCTGCGACTAGGGTTTGCATGTGTTGAGAATAGCCTCCTCCACTTGTCGCCGACTGTGTGATTGGACCTAGCAGTCCGTCGCACGGTGTTCCTCCTGCACGCGCTGATACCGTTAGAGGCGGTGCACCTGTGCCGCTCCGGCGAACTTGTACGTGGGATCGGACGACCGGCTGTTCGAGGGAGATCACACGAGGAGGAGATGATCCACGCAGACATGCTGCCTCAACTCTACTTCTGCTGCACGACACTGCGCGTCTAGTGGTAACGAACTGTGATCCATCTCCCGTAGCATGTTCCTAGATGTTCTGCGCGTAGGAAAATTTTAATTTGCAGTCGACGCACCCTACCGTAGAACCCAACACTTCGTAGAATATGTAGGAGCCAATATGAGCATCCAGGTTCCGCTATTGGTTATTGACCGGAAACGTGTCTCGGTCATGTCTACATAGTTCTCAAACCCGTAGGGTCCGCACGCTTAAGGTTTCGATGACGGTTATATTATGAGTTTATGTGTTTTGATGTACCAAAGGTAGTTTGGAGTCCCGGATGAGATCGGAGACATGACGAGGAGTCTCGAAATGGTCGAGATGTAAAGATCGATATATTGGACGACCATATTCGGACATCGGAAAGGTTCCGAGTGATTCGGATATTTTTCGGAGTACCGGAGAGTTACCGGAATTCGCCGGGGAGTATATGGGCCTTATTGGGCTTTAGGGGAAAGAGAGAGGAGAGGTCGGGCGCCCCCCAAGGCCTAGTCCGAATTGGACTAGGGGGAGGGGCTGCACCCCCTCCTTCCTTCTCTTCTCTCTCCCCTTTCCTTGACTCCTACTCCTACTACTTGGAAGGGGGGGTCCTACTTCCGGTGGGAGTAGGACTCCCCCTAGGGCGCGCCACCCCCCTTGTCCGGCCCCCTCCTCCACTCCTTTATATACGGGGGAGGGGGCACCCCATAGATACAACAATTGATCTCTTGATCTCTTAGCCGTGTGCGGTGCCCCCCTCCACCATAGTCCTCCTCGATAATATTGTAGCGGTGCTTAGGCGAAGCCTTGCGACGGTAGAACATCAAGATCGTCACCATGCCATCGTGCTAACGGAACTCTCCCTCGACACTCGGCTGGATCGGAGTTCGAGGGACGTCATCGAGCTGAACGTGTGCTAGAACTCGGAGGTGCCGTGGTTTCGATGCTTGATCGGTCGGGCCATGAAGACGTACGACTACATCAACTGCGTTGTTCTAACGCTTCCGCTTTCGGTCTACGCGGGTACATGGATAACACTCTCCCCTCTCGTTTCTATGCATCACCATGATCTTGCGTGTGCGTAGGAATTTTTTTGAAATTACTACGTTCCCCAACAGTGGCATCCGAGCCTGGTTTAATGCGTAGATGTTATATGCACGAGTAGAACACAAGTGAGTTGTGGGCGATACAAGTCATACTGCTTACCAGCATGTCATACTTTGGTTTGGCGGTATTGTTGGATGAAGCGGCCCGGACCGACATTACGCGTATGCTTATGCGAGACTGGTTCTACCGACGTGCTTTGCACACAGGTGGCTGGTGGGTGTCAGTTTCTCCAACTTTAGTTGAATCGAGTGTGGCTACGCCCGGTCCTTGAGAAGGTTAAAACAGCACTAACTTGACGAACTATCATTGTGGTTTTGATGCATAGGTAAGAACGGTTCTTGCTCAGCCCGTAGCAGCCACGTAAAATTTGCAACAACAAAGTAGAGGACGTCTAACTTGTTTTTGCAGGGCATGCTGTGATGTGATATGGTCAAGACGTGATGCTATATTTTATTGTATGAGATGATCATGTTTTGTAACCGAGTTAATGGCAACTGGTAGGAGCCATATGGTTGTCGCTTTATTGTATGAAATGCAAGCGCCCTGTAATTGCTTTACTTTATCACTAAGCGGTAGCGATAGTCGTAGAAGCAATAGATGGCGAAACAACAACGATGCTATGATGGAGATCAAGGTGTCGCGCCGGTGACTATGGTGATCACGACGGTGCTTCGGAGATGCAGATCACAAGCACAAGATGATTATGGCCATATCATATCACTTATATTGATTGCATGTGATGTTTATCCTTTATGCATCTTATCTGGCTTTGATTGACGGTAGAATTTTAAGATGATCTCTCACTAATCATCAAGAAGTGTTCTCCCTGAGTATGCACCATTGTGAAAGTTCTTCGTGCTGAGACACCACGTGATGATCGGGTGTGATAGGCTCTACGTTCAAATACAACGGGTGCAAAACAGTTGCACACGCAGAATACTCAGGTTAAACTTGACGAGCCTAGCATATACAGATATGGCCTCGGAACACGGAGACCGAAAGGTCGAGCGTGAATCATATAGTAGATATGATCAACATAGTGATGTTCACCATTGAAAACTACTCCATCTCACATGATGATCGGACATGGTTTAGTTGATTTGGATCACGTGATCACTTAGATGACTAGAGAGATGTCTGTCTAAGTGGGAGTTCTTAAGTAATATGATTAATTGAACTTCAATTTATCATGAACTTAGTCGTGGTAGTATTTTGCAAATTATGTTGTAGATCAATAGCTTGCGTTGTTTCATATGTTTATTTTGATATGTTCCTAGAGAAAATTGTGTTGAAAAATGTTAGTAGCAATGATGCGGATTGGATCCATGATCTGAGGTTTATCCTCATTGCTGCACAGAAGAATTATGTCCTTGATGCACCGCTAGGTGACAGACTTATTGCAGGAGCAGATGTAGACGTTATGAACGTTTGGCTAGCTCAATATGATGACTACTTGATAGTTTAGTGCACCATGCTTAATGGCTTAGAATCGGGACTTCAAAGACGTTTTGAACGTCATGGACCATATGAGATGTTCCGGGAGTTGAAGTTAATATTTCAAGCAAATACCCGAGTTGAGAGATATGAAGTCTCCAACAAGTTCTATAGCTAAAAGATGGAGGAGAATTGCTCAGCTAGTGAGCATGTGCTCAGATTGTCTAGGTACTACAATCGCTTGAATCAAGTGGGAGTTAATCTTCCAGATATGATAGTGATTGACAGAGTTCTCTAGTAACCATCACCAAGTTACTATAACTTCATGATAAACTATAGTATGCAAGGGATGACGAAAACGATTCCCGGGCTCTTCGTGATGTTGAAATCGGTGAAGGTAGAAATCAAGAAAAGAGCATCAAGTGTTGATGATTGACAAGACCACTAGTTTCAAGAAAAGGGCAAAGGAAAAGAAAGGGAACTTCAAGTAGAATGACAAGCAAGTTGTCACTCCTGCGAAGAAGCCCAAAGCTAGACCAAAGCCTGAAACTGAGTGCTTACACTGCAAAGGAAATGGTCTGGAAGCGGAAATGCCCTGAATATTGGGTGAATAAGTAGGATGGCAAAGTGAACAAGGGTATATTTGATATACAGGTTATTGATGTGTACCATACTAGTTTTTATAGTAGCCCCTTAGTATTTGATACTTGTTCGGTTGCTAAAAATTAGTAACTCGAAACAGGAGTTACAGAATAAACAAAGACTATTTGAGGGCGAAGTGACGATGTGTGTTGGAAGTAGTTCCAAGATTGATATGATCATCATCGCACACTCCCTATACTTTCGGGATTAGTGTTAAACCTAAATAAATGTTATTTGGCGTTTGCGTTGAGCGTGAATATGATATGATCATGTTTATTGCAATACAGTTATTTATTTTAAAGTCAGAGAATAATTGTTGTTCTGTTCACATGAATAAAACCTTCAATGGTCATACACCCAATAAAAATAGTTTGTTGGATCTCGATCGTAGTGATACACATATTCATAATATTGATGCCAAAAGATGCAAAGTTAATAATGATAGTGCAACTTATTTGTGGCACTGCCGTTTGGGTCATATCTGTGTAAAGCGCATGAAGAAACTCCATAAAGATGGATTTTCGGAATCACTTGGTTATGAATCATTTCATGCTTGCGAACCGTGCCTTTTGGGCAAGATGACTAAAACTCTGTTCTCCGGAACAATGGAATGAGCTACTGACTTATTGGAAATAATACATACCGATGTATGCGATCTAATGAGTATTGATGCTCGTGGCAAGTATCGTTATTTTCTGAACTTCACAAGATGATTTGAGCAGATATGGGTATATCTACTTGATGAAACATAAGTCTGAAATAGTTTAAAGTTTCAAAGAATTTCAGAGTGAAGTGGAAAAATCATCGTAACAAGAAAATAAAGTTTCTATGATCTGATCGTAGAGATGAATATTTGAGCTACGAGTTTGGCCTTCATTTTAAACAATGTTGAATAGTTTCACAGCTCACACCACATGGAACACCATAGCGTAATGGTGTGTCCGAACGTCGTAACCACACTTTATTGGATATGGTGCGATCTATGATGTATCTTACCGGTTTACCACTATCATTTTGGGGTTATGCATTAGAGATAGCTGCATTCACTTTAAATAGGGCACCATCTAAATCCGTTGAGACGACACCGTATGAACTATGGTTTAGCAGTAAACCTAAGCTATGTGAAATTTTTTGGAGTTGCAATGCTTATGTGAAAAAGGTTTCAACCTGATAAGCTCGAACCCAAACCGAAGAAGTGCGTCTTCATAGAATACCCAAAGGAAACTATTGGGTACACCTTCTATCACAGATCCGAAGGCAAAACATTCGTTGCTAAGAATGGATCCTTTCTAGAGAAGGATTTTCTCTCGAAAGAAGTGAGTGGGAGGAAAGTAGAGCTTGATAAGGTAATTTGTACCTTTCTCCAGAATTGGAAAGTAGTTCATCACAGAAATCAGTTCTAGTGATTTCTACACCAATTAGTGAGGAAGCTAATGATGACAATCATGAAACTTCAGATTAAGTTGCTACAGAACCTTGTATTTCTTCCAGAGTAAGATCCGCACCAAAGTGGTATGGTAATCCTATTCTGGAAGTCATGTTACTAGACCATGATGAACCTACGAACTATGAGGAAGCGATGATGAGCCCAGATTCCGTGAAATGGCTTGAGGCCATGAAATCTGAGATGGGATCCATGTATGAGAAAAAAGTGTGGACCTTGGTGGAGTTGCCCGATGATCGGCAAGCCATATTGTATAAATGGATCTTCAAGAGGAAGACAGACGCTGATAGTAGTGTTACTATCTACAAAGCTCGACTTGTCGCAAAAAGGTTTCCGACAAGTTCAAGGTGTTGACTACAATGAGATTTTCTCAACTGTAGCGATGCTTAAGTCTGTCCGTATCATGTTAGCAATTGCCACATTTTATGAAATCTGGCAAATGGATGTCAAAACTACATTCCTTAATGCTTTTCTTAAAGAAGAGTTGTATATGATGCAACCAGAAGGTTTTGTCAATCCTAAAGGTTCTAACAAAATGTGCAAGCTCCAGCGATCCATCTATGGACTGGTACAAGCATCTCAGAGTTGGAATATACGCTTTGATAAGTTGATCAAAGCATATAGTTTTATACAGACTTGCGGTGAAGCCTGTATTTACAATAAAGTGAGTGGGAGCACTACCGCCTTTCTGATAAATATATGTGACTAACATATTGTTGATCAGAAATGATGTAGAATTTTTCTAGAAAGCATAAAAGGAGTATTTGAAAGGATTTCTTTAAAAGAAAGACCTCAGTAAAGCTACTTACATATTGAGCATCAGGATCTATTGAGATAGATCAGGACGCTTGATAATTTTTTCAATAAGTACATACCTTGTCAAGATTTTGAAGTAGTTCAAAATGGAACAGTCAAAGAAAGAGTTGTTGCCTGTGTTGCAAAGGTGTGAAATTGAGTAAGACTCAAATCCCGACCACGGCAGAAAATAGAAAAGAGAATGAAAGTCATTCCCTATGTCTCAGTCATAGGTTCTATAAAGTATGCTATGCTATGTACCAGACCTATTGTATACCTTGATCTATATTTGGCAAGGGAGTACAATAGTGATCTAGGAGTAGATCACTGGACATTGGTCAAGAATATCCTTAGTGAGGACTAAGGAAATATTTCTCGATTATGGAGGTGATAAAAGAGCTCGTCATAAAGAGTTACATCGGTGCAAGCTTTTACACCGATCCAGATGACTCTAAGTCTCAATCTGGATACAGATTGAAAGTGGGAGCAATTAGCTAGAGTAGCTCCGTGTAGAGCATTGTAGACATGGAATATTTGCAAAATACATACGGCTCTGAGTGTGACAGACCCGTTTGGGTGCATAGCGATGTGAACTAGATTATTGACTCTAGTAAAACCTTTGGGTGTTAGTCACATGACGATGTGAACTATCGGTGTTAATCATATACAGATATGAATATTGGAGTTAAATCACATGGCGATGTGAACTAGATTATTGACTCTAGTGCAAGTGGGAGACTGAAGGAAATATGCCCTATAGGCAATAATAAAGTTATTATTTATTTCCTTATTTCATGATAAATGTTTATTATTCATGCTAGAATTGCATTAACTTGAAACATAATACCTGTGTGAATACATAGACAAACATAGTGTCACTAGTATGCCTCTACTTGACTAGCTTGTTGATCAAAGATGGTTGTGTTTCCTAGCCATAGACATGAGTTGTCATTTGATTAACGGGATCACATCATTAGAAGAATGATGTGATTGACTTGACCCATTCTGTTAGCTTAGCACTTGATCATTTAGTATGTTGCTATTGCTTTTTTCATGACTTATACATGTTCCTATGACTATGAGATTATGCAACTCCCATTTACTGGAGGAACACTTTGTGTGCTACCAAACGTCACAACGTAACTGGGTGATTATAAAGGAGCTCTACAGGTGTCTCCAAAGGTACATGTTGAGTTGGCGTATTTCGAGATTAGGATTTGTTTCCGATTGTCGGAGAGGTATCTCTGGGCCCTCTCGGTAATGCACATCACTATAAGCCTTGCAAGCAATGTCGCTAATGAGTTAGTTACAGGATGATGCATTACGTAATGAGTAAAGAGACTTGCCGGTAACGAGATTGAACTAGGTATTGGGCTACCGACGATCGAATCTCGGGCAAGTAACATACCGATGACAAAGGGAACAACGTATGTTGTTATGCGGTTTGACCGATAAAGATCTTCGTAGAATATGTAGGAGCCAATATGAGCATCCAGGTTCCGCTATTGGTTATTGACCGAAAACGTGTCTCGGTCATGTCTACATAGTTCTCGAACCCATAGGGTCCGCACGCTTATGGTTTCGATGACGGTTATATTATGAGTTTATATGTTTTGATATACCGAAGGTAGTTTGGAGTCCCAGATGAGTTCGGGGACATGACGAGGAGTCTCAAAATGGTCGAGACGTAAAGATTGATATATTGGACGACTATATTCGGACATCGGAAAGGTTCCGAGTGATTCGGGTATTTTTCGGAGTACCGGAGAGTTACGGGTATTCGCCGGGGAGTATATGGGCCTTATTGGGCTTTAGGGGAAAGAGAGAGGAGAGGTTGGGCACCCCCCAAGGCCTAGTCTGAATTGGACTAGGGGGAGGGGCTGCGCCCCCTCCTTCCTTCTCTTCTCTCTCCCCTTTTCTTGACTCCTACTCCTACTACTTGGAAGGGGGGAGTCCTACTTCCGGTGGGAGTAGGACTCCCCCTAGGGCGCGTGACCCCCCTTGGCCGGCCCCCTCCTCCACTCCTTTATATACGGGGGAGGGGGGCACCCCATAGACACGACAATTGATCTCTTGATCTCTTAGCCATGTGCGGTGCCCCCCTCCACCATAGTCCTCCTCGATAATATTGCAGCGGTGCTTAGGCAAAGCCCTGCGATGGTAGAACATCAAGATCGTCACCACGCCGTCGTGCTGACGGAACTCTTCCTCAACACTCGGCTGGATCGGAGTTCGAGGGACGTCATCGAGCTGAACGTGTGCTAGAACTCGGAGGTGCCGTGGTTTCGGTGCTTGATCGGTCGGGCCGTGAAGACGTACGACTACATCAACCGTGTTGTTCTAACGCTTCCGCTTTTGGTCTACGAGGGTATGTGGACAACACTCTCCCCTCGCGTTGCTATGCATCACCATGATCTTGCGTGTGCGTAGGAATTTTTTTGAAATTACTATGTTCCCCAACAAATATGACTCCATATGAATGCCTCATGCATATGAGAACTATATGGCAATGATGGTGTGTGTCATAATAAAACAGAACGGTGGAAGTTGCATGGCAAATATCTCGGAATGGCTATGGAAATGCCATAATAGGTAGGTATGGTGGCTGTTTTGAGGAAGGGTATATGGTGGGTTTAATGTACCGACGAAAGTTGTGTGGTACTAGAGAGGCTAGCAATGGTGGAAGGGTGAGAGTTTGTACAATCCATGGACTCAACATTAGTCATAAAGAGCTCACATACTTATTGCAACAAATTATTAGTCCCCAAAATAAAGTACTGATATGCATTCTCCTAGGGGAGAGGTTGGTAGGAGTTAACCATCGCGCACTCCCGACCTCCACAGAAAGGAAGGCAATCAAAAAAATAACTCATGCTCCGACTTCATCACATAGTGGTTCACCATAAGTGCATGCTTTGGGAATCACAAACTTTAACACATGTATTTCTACCAATCCACAACTGCTCAATAGCATGACTCTAATATCACCATCTTTATATCTCAAAACAAATGCAAGGAATCAAACTTCTCATATATTCAATGCTTTTATACGAAAGTTTTTATTATATCCCTCTTGAATGCCCATCATATTAGGACTAAATTCATAACCTAAACCAATTGCCGTACTATTTTCAGGACTCTCAAAATGACATAAGTGAAGCATGAGAGTTCACCAATTTCTAGACAATAAAACCACCACCGTGCTCTAGAAAGATATAAGTGAAGTACTAGAGCAACCGCCTAGCTCAAAAGATGTAAGTGAAGTGCATAGAGTATTCTAATAAATTCACGATTAATGTGTGTCCCTCTCAAAAGGTGTGTACGGCAAGGATTATTGTGGCAAACTAAAAAGCAAAGAAAGAAAAGACTCATATATCACAAGACGCTCCAAGCAAAACACATATCATGTAGTGAATAAAAATATAGCCTAAAGTAATTTTATCGATGGATTGAAGACAAAAGAGGGGATGCCATAGGGGCATCCCCAAGCTTCGATGCTTGGTTCTCCATGAATTTTACATTGGGGTGCCTTGGTAATCCCCAAGCTTAGGCTCTTGCCACTCCTTATTCATTTGTCCAAACTTTACCCAAAACTTGGAAACTTCACAACACAAAACTCATAAGCTTCGTTAGTATAATAAAACAAATCACCACTTTTAGGTACTGTTGTGAACTCATTCTAAATTTATAATGGTGTTATATCTACTATATTCCAATTTCTCCATGGTTCATACCCCCCGATACTACCCATAGATTCATCAAAATAAGCACACAACACATAGAAAATAGAATCTGTCAAAAACAGAATAATCTGTATTAATCTAGAAACTCCATATACTTCTGTAACTCCAAAAATTCTGAAACATTATGAAAACTTAGGCAATTTGTATATCAATCTTGTGTAAAAAATTCAGATCCAGAACACATTCCTGTGAATTTTCAAAATTGTGCTACTGGACGCAAAAGTTTCTGCTTTTCACCAAGATCAAGTCAACTATCACCATAGATCATACCAAAGGTCTTAGCTCAAACACAAATTAAAACACTTAAAACACAATTACTACAGAGGTAATAATGTGTATTCATTCAAAAATAGTGTCCAAAACAAAAAAACACAAAATAAAAAATTGGGTTGCCTCCCAACAAGCGCTATTGTTTAACGCCCCTGCCTAGGCATATTGCAATAGATTTAAGTATTGTCATATTTGGTATTTAATCCATAAGTGGCCCTTGTCGGTGTCAAAACCGGTGGATCTCGGGTAGGGGGTCCCGAACTGTGCGTCTAAGGCTAATGGTAACAGGAGGCAGGGGACACAATGTTTACCCAGGTTCGGGCCCTCTCGACGTAGGTAATACCCTACTTCCTGCTTGATTGATCTTGATGATATGAGTATTACAAGAGCTGACCTACCATGAGATCATAGAGGCTAAATCCTAGATGCTAGCCTATGATTATGATTGTTCTTGTCCTACGGACTAAACCCTCCGGTTTATATAGACACTGGAGGGGGCTAGGGTTACACAGAGTCGGTTACAGAGAAAGGAATCTTCATATCCTAACCGCCAAGCTTGTCTTCCATGCAAAGGAGAGTCCCATCCAGACACGGGACGAAGTCTTCTATCTTGTATCTTCATAGCCCAACAGTCCGACATATGCATATAGTCCGGCTGTCCGAGGACCCCTTAATCCGAGACTCGCTCAGTAGCCCCTGAACCAGGCTTCAATGACAATGAGTCTGGCGCACAGATTGTCTTCGACATTGCAAGGCGGGTTCCTTCTCCGAATACTCCAAAGTAGATCTTGAACATAAGAATCGTGTCCGGCTCTGCAAATAAATTCCATATACCACCGTGGAGAGCATAATGTTTTCACGAGTCCAATCCGCTGACAGCTTTTGCAACACGACATTACGTCATCGTTCGGCCATTATTTCGAATCGTTTTTCCAACCTGCTGCTCCACGCTTCGCGAGGCGGTTTTATTGGCACGACTTGTCGAAGCGGAGATCGTGTCCACTTATTGCGGGATTCTCATCAACATGGGCGTGGGTAACCCAACCGTCCCGTTGGTATGATTCCTTGGGAATAGGCATGTTTTAAGGCCACGTAGGGGACGTTTGATATTCGTCATCTTTATAAGGAGGCCGAGACCCACCTTTCCCCTCTAGGCTACTCCCCTCCTCCTCCCACATCGAGTTCCAACATCCAAGGTTTAACCAGTCGCTTCGAACCTCAGGCCATGTCCGGATCCAGCTTTCAAGGCCGGTGGGCGGCTTCTTCCGTCATCGAGGAGGATATCATGAAGCTTAGGGAGGCGAGGTATTTGACCGCGGAGATCCTTCACAGGCTTCTTGCACAAGGGCAGGTTATCCCTACTCCTAGACCTAATGAGAGGCTCGTGTTTATCCCTCACTTCCTCCGGGGGCTAGGTTTCTCCCTTCATCCCTTTGTTCGAGGGCTCATGTTTTACTACGGACGAGATTTCCATGATCTAGCTCCGGACTCCTTCCTTTACATCTCATCATTCATTATTGTATGTGAGGCCTTCCTCCGTATCTCTGCACACTTCGGCTTATGGCTCAAGACCTTCAATGTAAAGCCAAAGATAATAGATGGGAGACACGCGGAGTGCAGAGGTGCTTTAATAAGCAAATTGGCCGATATCGTCTAGCCCAAGGGTTCCTTCACTGCAGCTTCCGGCCTATGGCAATGGGAGTGGTTTTATATCACGGAGCCTCGTGGTACAAATTGGGTGGCTCCACCCACCTTCCGATCCTGACCTCCGCCACAGCTTGCATCGTGGATCAACAAGGGGCTGGATTGGGGATCGCTAGATGAAGTTCCAATACAGCAAATCTGCATTCGAGACCTTATTAAGAAGGACATCAATCTCATCAAGGTAATCCAAGTTATGTTAGTCCGTCGGGTCTTGCCATGCCAGCGCCGACCTCTCCGTATGTGGGAGTTCAATCTGGAAGGACCGCGATCCATTCAGCACTTCTTCGGCACAACGCTCGAAGGGATGTGTCGGTGTCAAAACCGGCGGATCTCGGGTAGGGGGTCCCGAACTGTGCGCCTAGGCGGATGGTAACAGGAGACAAGGGACACGATGTTTTTACCTAGGTTCGGGCCCTCTCGATGGAGGTAAAACCCTACTCCTGCTTGATTGATATTGATGATATGGGTAGTACAAGAGTGGATCTACCACGAGATCAAGGAGGCTAAGCCCTAGAAGCTAGCCTATGGTATGATTGTTGTAATGGTTGTGTGTCCTACGGACTAAAACCCTCCGGTTTATATAGACACCGGAGAGGGCTAGGATTACACAAAGTCGGTTACAATGGTAGGAGATCTACATATCCATATCACCAAGCTTGCCTTCCATGCCAAGGAAAGTCCCATCCGGACACGGGACGAAGTCTTCAATCTTGTATCTTCATAGTCTTGGAGTCCGGCCGATGATGATAGTCCGGCTATCCGGACACCCCCTAGTCCAGGACTCCCTCAGTAGCCCCCGAACCAGGCTTCAATGACGATGAGTCCAGCGCATATATTGTCTTCGGCGTTGCAAGGCGGGTTCTCCTTCAAGTTCCATGTACCTGCCGAACAGTGTCCGGCTCCCTTACCGATGTGGCGCTTCTTGGCTTCCACGCCCAATAATGGCCTTCTTCCACGCGTCGCACGAATGCGAAAAGCCAGGGTATCTTTTATGTTTTACCCCTTAGCTGCGCAATCAATCTGCCTATAAGAGAGGCAAGAATCCAGATCCAAATCACACCATCTTCCTTCCGCGAGTACTCATCGGAGCGCTTCTGACCAAAAATCCATTCCATCATGGACCGTCGACGCGGCTCCTCCTCTCGCGCTCCCAGCCCTCCGCCAGGAGATTGGAGGAGATGTTCTATCCCTCACAACGAGCTAGTGACGCTCCAAGCGGAGGGATATCTTCCTCCAGCTTTTATGGTTCCGGTTCGAGCCGGGCTGGCCACCTACAAAGGTGGGAAGCAAGCGGAGGCCACCCCAAGTCCCAACAAAGGGGAGCGGGTATGCTTCGTCCCCTATCTGATAAGGGGGCTCGGATTTCCTGTACATCCGTTCCTCCGCGGGCTTCTAGAGTTCAACGGACTCCAGCTCCATCACCTCACGCCCGCCTCGATTCTGCATATCGCGGGCTTTGTAGCTCTCTGCGAGCTATTCCTGGGCATCGAGCCCCATTTTGCGCTGTGGAAGAGGTTATTCTGCCTCGTACCCCGCTCTCACGAGGGGTCCATATATCAAGTGGGCGGTGCCGAAATATGGCGCATCGCCGGGACCGGATATCCATCCGGAACCCCTAAGAAGGCGTCTGAAGACTGGCCTTCAGAATGGTTTTATGTAGAAGACGCTCCGCTGCCGGACCCTGTTCGGATCGGCCTCCCGGAGTTCAGAAATGCTCCTTCTGAAGAAACACCTGAGTTGGCGTCCGCGGAGCCCCCAGCTGGAGGAAGACAAGAGCGTCCATTATTTGATGGGCCGGATAAGGTTATTGGCCCATTCCGGATTGACCATGATTGGAGTCATGGCCACGTGCATTATGCGGGGGGTGCAACCGCTGCAATACAGGGGCCACCCCATGTGGGATTTCAATGGGAAGAATGATGCCACTCGTCATGGCCGCAAAGGGCCGGGATCGGCCGAAGATCTGTTGAAGATTCTATCCGGCCTGTACAAGGGGGAGAAGGAGGACTTTCTCCAGACGAGCCCATTGAACGGGTTCTCCATGAATAACCCTCGGCACTGGGTAAGCGGACACTTTGTTTATCCGGCCCATGCTTTTAAAGTTAAGTACCTTATTTTACGATTTTGACGCAGGTGCTGCGTCGGGATGTGGAGGGCATAAATAGTCCGGCCCCACAACCCGAGGATCCGGAAAGATCCCTTGATCCGGCCTCCGAAGAGGACCCAGACATAAAGGTGGAGCTAATCGACGGGGTGTTCCATCAACTCAGCATGGACAATGCTCTAGTCGCCATTACGGCTGACTACCCCGGCCTATCTCCGGCTCCCCAGGTGATTGTGACCGAAGTCCTGACACCATTATTCCGTCCTTGCGCATTTCTGACCACCGTATACAATGGTGTCTCGCAGGGGGCGCCTTCAAGGCAGGAAGCCGAGGCCACGGCAGCTGGCCAACAAGGGTCAGTCCGGCCCAGCAGGCGGAAGAGGAGTGCAGCGCGGATCGAGACGTCGCCACAACGGTATAGCTCGCGGTTGTTGTTTGGGACAAAGTTCCTAGGAAGTGTTTGAATGCTCATGACTTTTGCAGGAGAAAGAGTGCCCGCCGGACTGTGGGCGTAGGAGTTGCCAACCCAACTTCTGCCAGCCAGGCTCCAACACCTGGTCTAGAGGGGGAGGCGAGCGCAAGGCGCGAGCCGGATACTCCTCCAACGGAGGATGCCGACAGACTATCTGCCACCAGGTCTGAGGTGGAGAGCGCCATGAGCCATAGGCGCCGCCAAACAGTTTTTCGTGACGCGTGCTTCTCCCCTGAGGCGTTGAATGCCTTTAACGCAGGGGACGCGCACCTCCGTGCTGCTCAAGATGGGTTGACCAGAGCCATGAAGCAGTATGTAAAGGACATACGGGTAAGAGATTTTAATAGTTGTATATGCCAGTAGCCCCCGAGACTTAAAGTAGCTGGAATAACTGATTTAAGGATCATTTGATATGCAGGATCTTACAGAGAAGAATACCCGATTGTCCCAGGAGCTACAAGAGTGCAAGGCCCAACTTGAGGCCGCACTAGCTACCGCAGGAGGAAACACAGAGACCCCTCCTGGTAACACATTATTTCAAAAAGATAATCGGTGTGCGGCGTGCGTGTAAGTCTGACACTGACATTGCAGGTGTTGCCGGACTGGATCCGAACAAGCAAGAACTACTGCGCCGGCTGATGGCCGGCGAGAGGGTGCTGACGAGGGTGCAGCAGGAAAGGAACAAACTCCAGGATGCCCACGCCCAGCTTGGAGAAGAGCCGAAAGGCATTCGGGCCGAGCTGTCTGGCTCCGTGAAGGAGAATCAGCGGCTTCGTCGCGGCATCTATAGTAAGTGCTTGAGCGAACTCCTTTGAAAAGAAGAGTTCGGCGAGGAAGTCAATTGACAAAAATATGTCTGTAGGTGTGCTCACAGGTTGCCCTGCGGAGGAGATGCCCGTATCAACTGGTGATCAACTTCCCGAGCTGGTGCAACTGCTCGAACGAGTTCGGCAGGCGATGAGCGGCGTCGTCCAGGCCTTATGGCCGTCCCTCTCCCTACCCGAGGGCCTTGGAGAGCTTGCGGAGAATCTTTAGGGAGCGCGGCAGCGCTTCCGTTTATGGAAGATTTCGGCCTGCCGCCAAGGTGCCAGGGAGGCCTGGGCCATGGTGAAGACGCGGTACAAGAAGGCGGATCCCAACCACATGGCCGAGGTCGGACCTGTGGGGCCCGATGGGAAGGAGATCCCTGTGAGCTTAGTGTACGGCCAAGTAGAGTTGGCCGCTAAATATTCCCAACGGGACTGTAAATTAGACAGCCTGTTAGACGGGATTGAGGAGGAATACAGTCAGTCGATTTGACAATGTATTTTAAAATGACATGTAAAATGCCTTCTAGCCGGATTGTAGATCGTTTGTCTTTGCCGACCTTTTCGCTTCAACCTCGGGACCCTAGAGTCCGGAGTGTGTCGAATACCTTCTCGGTTAAGAAACAACCGGGGCATGCATGGAGACCAGGCGTAGGGGTCATTAGTGCTTTATCAGACAAGTGCCCAACTAGTTATGTTATATTACATGGTTAGTAAGAAACATCTTCCAGGGAGAATAGTTCCGTTAAGGGTTCCTTTCCCTGGGAGGCATGCCCTAAAGTGCATGTCCAAACTGCGAAAAGAGCAGGAAAACATTTGGGGGCAGATAAATAAATATGTAAAAAATCATCTTTCAAGTCACCGACCGAATATTCCCTTAAGAACGCTAGCTTTCGGCTTCACCCAGTCTGAGGTACACATCCGGCTGACCCGGCAGTAACAATCGCAGAGGTGCTCCCTTTACCTCCTAGCCGAACAATCGGGAACGTAGGGGTAAGCACAGGAGCCAGGCAACCAAGCTTGGCCAAAACTTAAGTCATATCGATGCATATAATGGTGAATAAAAGGTACATGTGGAAGTTTGACACATGTGTTGGGCATGAAGCCCTTATAAGTAAGCTTCTGGTAAAGAAGCCCCCAGGTATAATGAGTGCGGATAGCACAACAAGTGTGTGCGAACAATGCGCAATTAGGCCTTTAAGGGCTTTTATGGAAAGGGTGAGAGAAAAAAGAGAAACGAAAGACAGCTGAAGTGTAAAAATTTGGACGGGGGAAGGAGACGAACTCTTAGTCCGGCGCTAGGCGTAGAATCTTCGGAGGCGGGCTGTGTTCCATGGGTTCGGCTCGAGTCGGTTGTCCGACGCATTTCGCAGACGGTACGGTCCGCCGGCCAGGACTTGATCGATAATGAAGGGGCCTTCCCATTTGGGCTTGAGCTTGTCCTTTTTCTTGTCTGGGAGGCGTAGAACTAGTTCGCCAACATTGTAAGTCTTAGCCCGCACTTCTCTGCTTTGATATCTTCAAGCCTGCTGCTGATAGAATGCGGAACGAGCCTTGGCGACGTCGCGTTCTTCCTCCAATGCGTCCAAGCTATCCTGCCGATCCAGCTCGGCTTCTCTTTCTTCGTACATGCGCACTCGAGGTGAGTCATGAATGATGTCGCAGGGCAAAACTGTCTCTGCGCCGTATACCATAAAAAATGGTGTGAATCCGGTAGTACGGTTGGGCGTTGTCCGCAGCCCCCAGAGTACAGAGTCGAGCTCCTCTACCTAGTGCGTGTTGGATTCCGTAAGGGACCGCACTAGTCTGGGTTTGATGCCGCTCATTATTAGACCATTTGCTCGTTCCACTTGACCGTTGGTTTGAGGATGATAGACTGAAGCGTAATCGAGCTTAATGCCCATATTTTTGCACCATAATTTAACCTCGTCGGCCATGAAGTTCGTGCCGTTATCAGTAATGATGCTATGGGGGACGCCATAATGGTGTACTACCCCGGATATGAAGTCTATCACTGGTCTGGGCTCTGCCGTTTTAACTTGCTTGGCCTCTATCCATTTGGTGAATTTGTCCACCATGACCAATAGGTACCTTTGCTTGTGGGTTCCCCCTTTAAGGGGTCCAACCATGTCAAGCCCCCAGACTGCGAATGGCCAGGTAATGGGTATAGTTTTGAGGGCGGTGGGTGGCATATGGCTCAGATTAGCAAAGAGCTGACAACCGACGCATCTTTTGACTAAGTCCTGAGCATCTGCCCGGGCCGTCGGCCAATAAAATCCTATATGGAATGCTTTGCCTACAAGGGCCCGAGCTGCGGCGTGGTGTCCTCCTAGTCCGGCATGAATTTCAGCCAGAAGGTTTCGCCCTTCCTCTTCGGAGATACACCGTTGAAGGACTCCGATTGTGCTTTTCTTATAGAGTTCTCCCTCGTGGACCTTGTAGGCTTTAGATCGCCGGACTATGCAGCGGGCCTCATTTTGGTCTTCGGGAAGCTCCTACCTAAGTAAGTAGGCTAGGAACGGCTCTGTCCACGGGGAGATTACTGCCATTATTTCGTGGGCTGAAGGTGTTATTTCATCGGCTGAGTCGCCGATTATGTCAGGTTGTTCTGTGTTGGGTGGTGCGGCTGCCTCCGGGTTGTTATTTCTGGACCTTCCCATAGTA
Source organism: Triticum aestivum (assembly GCF_018294505.1). NCBI lineage: Eukaryota > Viridiplantae > Streptophyta > Magnoliopsida > Poales > Poaceae > Triticum > Triticum aestivum. Next base: position 454,651,180 of record NC_057801.1, read on the forward strand.
CGTATGGCTTAAAGAGCCGTTCCAGGAAGATGTTTGGAGGGACAGCGTCGCGTTTCGCGCCGATGCGTGCCAATACGTTGGCTGCTTGATTATTATCTCGGGCTATGTGGTGGAATTCGAGTCCTTCGAACCGAGCTGACATTTTTAGGACAACGTTACGATAGGCTGCCATTTTCGGATCCTTGGCGTCAGAGTCCCCATTTACTTGGGATATTGCAAGGTTTGAATCCCCGCGCACCTTTAGGCGTTGAATGCCCATGGAGATTGCCATCCGGAGGCCATGTAGGAGGGCCTCGTATTCGACTGCGTTGTTGGAGTCTGTGTACATTATCTGAAGTACGTATTGGACTGTGTCCCCGGTTGGGGACGTCAATACGACGCCAGCCCCCAAGCCGGCCAACATTTTGGAGCCGTCGAAATGCATAATCCAATTGGAGTATGCGCCGTACTCTTTAGGGAGTTCGGCTTTAGTCCATTCAGCGACAAAGTCGGCCAAGACTTGCGACTTTATAGCTCGCCGAGGTTTATAAGTTATATCGAATGGTAAGAGCTCAATGGCCCATTTTGCAATCCTGCCCGTCGCGTCACGGTTGTTTATAATGTCGTTGAGGGGCACTTCGGAGGCCACTGTTATCGAACACTCTTGAAAGTAGTGTCGGAGCTTCCGGGATGCCATGAACACCGCATAGGCTATCTTTTGATAGTGCGGGTAACGGGACTTGCAGGGAGTTAAGACAGTGGATATGTAGTACACTGGTTTTTGAAGAGGGAATTTGTGCCCTTCTGTTTCTCGTTCGACAACGAGTACCGCGCTTACAACTTGATGTGTTGCCGCGATGTATAACAACATTGGTTCGCCCAGGTTAGGCGCAGCCAGGACCGGATTTGTTGCCAATATGGCTTTGATTTCTTCGAGTCCGGCAGTGGCAGCATCCGTCCACTCGAAGTGTTCGGTGCGCCTGAGGAGGCGGTAGAGGGGCAATGCCTTTTCTCCTAAATGGGAGATAAAGCGGCTTAGGGCCGCCACGCATCCGGTCAATTTTTGTATTTGTTTGAGGTCTTTTGGAATATCTAGCTGTGACAGAGCTCGGATCTTGGCTGGGTTTGCTTCTATTCCTCTACCGGATACGATGAAGCCCAGGAGCTTTCCGGCTGGTACGCCGAAAACACATTTTTCTGGATTCAGCTTGATGTCATATGCTCGGAGGTTGTCGAATGTGAGCCTCAAATCGTCTACAATAGTCTCGACGTGTTTGGTTTTGATGACTAAGTCGTCTATGTATGCTTCTACTGTTTTGCCGATATAGGTAGCCAGACATGTCTGAATCATGCGCTGATATGTTGCGCCGGCGTTTTTGAGTCCGAAGGGCATCATGTTGAAGCAGAATGGTCCATATGGAGTAATAAATGCCGTTGCGGCTTGGTCCGCTTCCGCCATCTTGATTTGATGGTAGCCGGAATATGCGTCAAGGAAGCACAATGAATCGTGCCCTGCAGTAGCATCGATTATTTGGTCGATGCGGGGGAGGGGGAAGGGATCCTTTGGGCAAGCCTTGTTGAGGTCTTTAAAATCGACACATAGGCGCCAGGATTTGTCCTTCTTTGGTACCGTTACCAGGTTTGCTAGCCAGTCCGGATGTTTGATGTATCTGATGAATCCGGCTTCCAGTAGTTTGGCTAGCTCTTCTCCCATTGCCTGTCTTTTGGGTTCGGAAAATCGCCGAAGAGCCTGTTTGACTGGCTTGAATCCTTTTAGGATGTTTAGGCTGTGTTCGGCCAATCTGCGTGGGATTCCTGGCATATCTGAAGGGTGCCAGGCGAAGATGTCCCAATTTTCCCGAAGGAATTCTCGCAGTGCGACATCTACATCAGGGTTCAACTGTGCCCCGATGGAGGCCGTCTTTGTTGGGTCCGTTGGGTGGACCTGGAATTTGACTATTTCGTCCGCTGGTTTAAAAGAGGTGGACTTGGATCTCTTATCGAGTATCACATCGTCCCTATTCACCGTAGAGCGCAGCGCCGTGAGTTCTTCTGCCGCTAGGGCTTCGGATAGTGCCTCCAGGGCTAATGCGGCTGTCTTGTTTTCGGCGCGGAGTGCTATGTCCGGATCACTAGCGAGAGTGATTGTTCCGCCGGGCCCAGGCATCTTAAGCTTCATGTACCCATAATGGGGTATGGCTTGAAAAATTGTGAATGCCTCTCGTCCTAATATGGCGTGATATCCGCTGCTGAACGGGGCCACTTGGAACGTGACCTCTTCGGACCTGTAATTGTCCGGCGAGCCGAACACCACATCAAGTGTGATTTTTCCGGTGCAGCGCGCTTCCCGGCTAGGGATTATTCCTCTAAAGGTTGTGCTGCTTCGCTCAATGCGGCTCCAGTCTATTTCCATTTTTGAAGAGTTTCCTCGTAGATGAGGTTTAGTCCGCTGCCGCCATCCATGAGTACCTTGGTAAGACGAAAGCCGTCCACTATTGGGCTGAGGACCAATGCGGCTGGTGCTCGGGCTGTTCGGAATTTAGGTTCATCGCTGGCGTTGAAGGTGATGGCCGTGTCGCTCCATGGATTTGTTGTTGCTACTTGGTAGACTTCGGCGAGGCTGCGGATTGTTCGTTTTCGCATATTATTTGATGCGAAAGTCTCAAAGACTGTTGACACCGTACTGGTACTGTTGGAGTGGTTTTCCGGGGCTAGAAGCTCCTCGCCACTTTTGGCCACCTGCCGCAATATCGAACATGCTCGAAGGCTATGTGTTGGGGTGGCGCCTTCTGTACTGTGAATTTTACAGGGTCCGCTGAGCCATCCCTCCAGTACGGTTCCTTGCCCTTTATGGGGTTTTTGCTTTTTGGTTTTTGTACCTGGTGCCTGAGTGTGCGGCACCCTTTTGTTACAGACTAGGGTTGTATTCGGGGCCGGATTGTCCCAAAACTTAGTTTCGGTTTTTCGGAAACTCTCCATCGCACAGTACTTTCGTACTATGGACGCCAGGTCGGCGAAGCGTGTAATTTCACAGCGACTGACGACGTTCAAGATTCCCTCATCCGTGCAATTATTGCAAAAAATTGAAATTGCGTTTTCCTCTCGGCAGTCCTTTATCATGTCCATAACCAGGAGGAATCTGGCCCAGTAATGATGTACTGTTTCAGCGGGCTCTTGCCGGATTTGAGATAGATCGCATATGTCTGGGTGGGTGGGTGGAATTGAGTCCGGAGCCCTACCCCTCTCCAGGCTCGAGGGCCGAGACGTTTCCGAATTTGGAAGCTTGGATTGTTGTACGTTGTCCAACGAGTCCGGTCCGATGCCTGACTTTAGGTTCAGTGCTTGATCGAAGACCATCCCTCCGCGGGAATCCGGCATGGAGGGTTCGGCAGCCCGGACATGACTAGTTTTCAATATAGGAGAAGAGTCGCCGCGTTGTTCCTCTACCACCGCAACGTGGTGGGTAACCTGGGGAGAGTTAATCTCTCTCAGATCGGTTTTAAGCCCAATCTGATTGTAGTCTGTAGCGACTCCCAGGGCGGCGATGCGATCCAAGAGTTCGTTTACAGACGAGAGCTCTGTTGGATCCAGCTGCTCGGCGAATTCCGAGTTGACGTGAAGATTGCTTTTGATGACCCGAGAGGTCATTGTCGAAGTGGTGGCCGAACAGGCGGTCATGAGAAACCCACCCAGACGGATAGTTTGGCCGGCGGCCAAGGCTCCTTTGGCGAAGATACCGTCTTTGAAGACGGGAAGTGGCATCCTTCCTATCGGTGATGGCACAGAGGAACTCTCAATGAAATCACCAATGTCGGTGTCAAAACCGGCGGATCTCGGGTAGGGGGTCCCGAACTGTGTGCCTAGGCGGATGGTAATAGGAGACAAGGGACATGATGTTTTTACCCAGGTTCGGGCCCTCTCGATGGAGGTAAAACCCTACTCCTGCTTGATTGATATTGATGATATGGGTAGTACAAGAGTGGATCTACCACGAGATCAAGGAGGCTAAGCCCTAGAAGCTAGCCTATGGTATGATTGTTGTAATGGTTGTGTGTCCTACGGACTAAAACCCTTCGGTTTATATAGACAGCGGAGAGGGCTAGGGTTACACAGAGTCGGTTACAATGGTAGGAGATCTACATATCCGTATCGCCAAGCTTGCCTTCCACGCCAAGGAAAGTCCCATCCGGACACGGGACGAAGTCTTCAATCTTGTATCTTCATAGTCTTGGAGTCCGGCCGATGATGATAGTCCGGCTATCCGGACACCCCCTAGTCCAGGACTCCCTCGGGATGTATGAATTATTCTTCGGGTCACGAAAAAGGTGTCCGGACACCATAGAGGACGCAAGCCTCAACTGCAAACATCCGGATTCCCCGGTAAGCACTCAATTTCCGAACACGTTTTTAGTTTAAGTTTCCCATAACCAAACTGAGAAAACCATACTCGGCCAGGGCTGGGTAAAGAAGGCGGAGAGGATCAGGTGTTCGTCCCCTCTTCCCACAAACTCAGCGGACCCAGTGTTAACCAGGATGCTGGCTCCGGCACCTTATCAAGTGCCATTGTGGGAAGAAAAGGAGAGGAGTGGTGAGGCCCAAAGTGGCCTTCATACCGGAGGTGTGTCACGCACTGTATCCGGGGAAATCGGAACTCCCGAGTCGGAGGATGAACGGGGAGGGGAATCTAACATTCCCTCCCCCACGGGAAGAAGAGAGCTGCCCCCAAAGACCTGAAGGCAGAGGCCTCCAAGCGAGGGAAGAAATCCCTATCAGGGGCCCGGATTTGGGAGGCGATATTGCCGCACAGTGCCCACAAGGGGGCCAACCTTTAGCCAAACTGTAAGTGAACAAAGGTGCTTTAATAAGCATACCCCGTTCTTTTCTTGTTTGTGAGGGTAATATCTAAAACGTATGTTTTGCAGTTCGGCCTATAGCCTCCCTCAACAATCTTCGTCCTCGGGGGATCTTCTTCTGGAGATGATGGAGAGCGAAACGTCGCCTCATACTTCCCCACCCCATAAGGCGGATGACCCCGAGGTGTCGTCCCGGAGGATCTCTCCCGATCCGCGAAGGAGGACAAGGCCAGAAGATGACTCTTCGGCCGCTCGAGCTTCGGGGTGTTCGGCTCCTAGAGAGACCAACAACAAAAGCCCCGGACTATCCGACATACAGCCGGACATATGGACGGGTCTTCTGTGGCAAGCGCCTATCTGGGAGGAACATCGTACCTTAATGGGTACGGTGATTGAGAGAATTTTGTCCGCAAAAAGCGGATTGCATGAAGCTTTTACGAGCCTGCTAAGAGGCTTTGAGGTACGCAATGTGACACACACATTTTTTTAATTGTACCATATATGCAAGGTGTACTGTGTGTAGATAGTAGCCCCTGAGACTCTGGTTGCCCTCCGAACGGGGCGATCAGAGGATCAAAAGATAAATAAGCTCAGGAAATAATTTTGCTAATTTGTACATAGGTGGCTGCAGCCCCGGCCACTGCCCGGGCTGCCGAATTTTCCGAACTGAAGCGACAACTTGATGTAGCGGATGATGACATCACACTCGTGAACAAGCGGCTTGATGAGGCGCAAGGTATGTCTTTTGGGCGGTCAATGAGTATAAATAGGAGCATGATGCCGGAATTTATAATATGCTTGACTGCAGATGGTGCTACCGTTGTGGAGATCCTTCGGGCTGAGCTTGCCCGAGCCAAGGAGCAAGCCAGGATAAGCAACGCGGCTGCCGAGAAGGCAGTTGGTGAATTAAAAGCCAACAGGCTACTCATTGCCCGAGTCAGGAGAAAATATCCAACATGGCGCTTGAGCTAAGGGATGCCGCTAGCCAATATGCACTTCTCGAGAAAGAGACCAAAGAAAAATCAGCTAACCTTGAGAAGGCCTTACAAGCGGCAAAGGAAACCCGGTCAGAGGCCAGAGCGGCACGGGAGGAGATCCGGCAAGCCGGGGAGATTGCGGCTGGGAAGCCCTTTTTATTACGAACTAAGTTCGGCGATCCGAAGTATGCCCCGCTTGATCAAATGTGGAGTTCTTCAGACGCATATTTGGACTTGTTGAAGAGTGCTTTTGATGCGAAGCAGTTTTTCCAGGCCCAAGAAGGCCATGAAGCGAAACATCTTTTCTTGTCGTAGTTTAGCATGCCAAGGCGTCCGCTGCTGTTGAATGAGCAGATGGTCGAATGGGCCGAGGTCCATAGGATATTCGGACTTGCCATGAAGACTGTCGTGGACCGGCTGTGGCCTGAGGGACCAACTGCGAATATTTATTTTGGTTTAGTGCAACAACTTGTTTGTGCGGTGTCGCATATCGAAGCTTTCAAACGGTCAACGTGCATAGAAGGTGCACGGATGGCCCTTGCCCATGTGAATACGTATTGGGCAAAGGTGAAGGCCACCGATATTGCAACAGGGGGTCCACCCGAGGGTCAGGACACACCAGATCACTATTTTGAAGATGTTTTAGAGGGTGCCCGCTTGATAGAGGGTCAGTGCTCGAAAAATATTATGTTCGAGTAACATGTATCTGAATTGTAAAAATAATGCTTATGATAATGAAGGCTGTGTTTATACTTTTTCCCGTAAAGTATTTTAGTGCCTCTTGTGTGGCCGTTTATGTATATATGTATATAACCTGAAAGTTTGCAGTCGTCGGCTTCAGCCCCCTCGCGTATAACGCGGGGGTGTTCAGAAAAGCACTTGATCACACTTGACCCAACATCTTGGTATGTTAAGGAGGTGTTAGTGCGGCGAACTAGGCAATCGGACTATAGAGCTTTAACACTTTCACTTAGCCATAGGAGTTTGACGGTGGGGCTACTATATAGCCCCTGGTATGTCCGTGTTTATCCGAATACGGTGCGTTCACATACGTGACCAGGAAACCGGTCATTTGTTAATGCGGGGGAATCACGAAGATTCCGCTGAGTCATCGAGTGGTTGACCAGCTCTCGCCTTATCACGACAGTTAGTTTTCGGTTTTATCTACTGAGGTGCTCGTCCGGATGAACCAGGGCACAATCGTAGTAGTTCTCCCTTTACCATCTTAGCCGATATAGCGGAACATAAGGTAGTAAGCATAGGAGCAGGGCAAACCCAACTATTGACCAAATACATGATTCGGAGTTGATGCATATAAGGCCGAAACTCGCGACGCTGAACACTCCCGAAGGTATTCAGACTTTTCAATATATATCGGGCTGCATACAGCCCCCGGTAATGAACCCTGAATTCAAGGCACGTGCTACGACCCGGTATGAGGAGAGCGCGCCTGTGGTGAGAGCACAGTTCTCAATGCACACTGTTGGCTGCTTCTAGAACATCCAGTTTAGTACGGCGAATAGTAAGTTCGCAAATACTACCGATATCTTTCCTGGGTGTTTTTATATGCCAAGAGGGTATGAAACAACAAGAGATAATAATAAGAAGAAAGGTTTACACAGGGTCTTAATCTAACCAGAAACCTTGAAACGGGGCCGTGCTGCACGTCTGCGCCTTTGTCTCTATTGTGCCGTCCTTGAAGGGTATATCATGATGGCCTATCTGTAAAAAAGAAAGAACCAGGTGAAAGAATCTGGTATGGCCGTGGGTATAGTTTGTTGGTTTTGATGAACCACGAACTGTAGCTTCTTGAGTCCGAATAGGGTCAAGCCGGACTATAGACTTCTAACGTGTCGGGTGCCCTAGTGCCACCCAAGGAATTTTGAGTGTATATTTATGTATACGGGAAAACATGTACAGTCTTCTTATGGGTTGATATATGGGGGCAGGGCTGCTAAACAAGCTCAGGTTTATCTGAGCCGTTACACATAGGTGTTCACCGAACACGTTTGGCTGTGTCCGGGGTCTTGAGGACCGATGAGTTGCTCGGCTTGAAAAGGCTGCTTCGTGCTTCGGCTACTAGAGCCGCCGCGTATTCTTCTGTATGAAGAGAACGCTCTGTATTTCCACTCACCATGATAACTCCATGTGGTCCAGGCATCTTGAGTTTAAGATAAGCGTAATGCGGGACTGCATTGAAATGGGAGAAGGCCATTCGTCCGAGTAGTGCATGATAGCCACTTCAGAACGGAGCAATTTCGAAGATTAGCTCTTCGCTTTGAAAGTTATCGGGATAGCCGAAGATGACGTCCAATGTTAGAGTGCCCGTGCAGCGGGCCTCTACGCCTGGCATTACTCCTTTAAAGGTAGTGCTGCTTTGCTTGATTCTTGACGGGTCTATGCCCATCTTACGGACAGTGTCCTGATATATCAGATTGAGACTACTGCCGCCGTCCATGAGGACTCGGGTGAGGTGGTATCCATTAATTATTGGGTCAAGCACTAAGGCAGCTGAGCCCCCGTGATGGATACTAGTCGGATGATCCCTGCGATCGAAGGTGATTGGACAGGCCGACTGATACGTCTCCAACGTATCTATAATTTTTGATTGCTCCATGCTACTTTATCTACTGTTTTAGGCAATATTGGGCTTTATTATACACTTTTATATTACTTTTGGGGCTAACCTATTAACCGGAGGCCCAGAACAGATTTGCTGTTTTATGCCTATTTCAGCGTTTCGAGGAAAAGGAATATCAGACGGAGTCAAAACGGAACGAAATCAACTGGAGAGGTTATTTTTGGAAGGAAACCCACCTGATGGACTTGGACCCCACGTCAGAAGATACGGGAGGTGCTCACAAGGGTGGGGGGCGCGCCCTCCCCCCTGGGCGCGCCCCCTGCCTCGTGGGGCCCCCGTAGCTCCACCGACGTTCTCCCTCCACCCATATATACCTACGTACCCTAAAACTTCCAGAACAAAAAAATAGATCGGGAGTTCCGCCGCCGCAAGCCTCTGTAGCCACCAAAAACCAATCGAGACCCTGCTCCGGCACCCTGCCGAAGAGGGATCCCATCACCGGTGGCCATCTTCATCATCCCGGCGCTATCCATGACGAGGAGGGAGTAGTTCACCCTCGGGGCTGAGGGTATGTACCAGTAGCTATGTGTTTGATCTCTCTCTCTCTCTCGTGTTCTCTCCCGTGTTCCTCTATGGCACGATCTTGATGTATCCCGAGCTTTGCTATTGTAGTTGGATCTTATGATGTTTCTCCCCCTCTACTCTCTTGTGATGAATTGAGTTTCCCCTTTGAAGTTTTCTTATCGGATTGAGTCTTTATGAGAACACTTGATGTATGTCTTGCCGTGATTATCTGTGGTGACAATGGGATATCATGTGCCACTTGATGTATGTTTTGGTGATCAACTTGCGGGTTTCGTGATACTTGGGAACCTATGCATAGGGGTTGGCACGCGTTCTTGACTCTCCGGTAGAAACTTTGGGGCACTCTTTGAAGTACTTTTATGTTGGTTGGATGAATCTGAGATTGTGTGATGCATATCGTATAATCATGCCCACGGATACTTGAGGTGACAATGGAGTATCTAGGTGACATTAGGGTTTTGGTTGATTTGTATCTTAAGGTGTTATTCTAGTACGAACTCTTTTATAGATCGATTCGAAAGAATAACTTTGTGGTGGTTTCGTACCCGACCATAATTTCTAGGTTTGTTGAAAGTGCAACTATCCCTAGGTGGTTTTGGTAATTCATAACAACATATAGCTCATTGAGCTAATGCTATTCCAAGACTATTATTTCAGGAAAGCTCAATGAGTGGCCTGGCATGGATGATGAAAGTGGATCCCTCAAAATACTAAGGATAAAGGATTGGCTCAAGACTCTTCATTTTATATTTTGGTGATCCAAGATCACATTGAGTCTATAGGAAAAGCCAATACTATCAAGGAGGGATGAGGTGTTGCTTAATGAGCCTCTTGCTTCATGTGCTTAGTGATATGCTCCAAAACCCTCAGCTACTTTCTCACATCCACAAATGACCTAAACCCAAAGCCAAAATCGGTCACACCGATTCTTCCTATCCGTCGCCACCGATTTCAAAAGTCATAGCCACTGCCACAAACCCTAGTTAAATCGGTTCTACCGATAGGGATCTAGGTCTCACCGAGATGGGATTGTAATCTCTTTGTTTCCCTTCGTAACGTTTCGGTCTAACCGAAGTGAGCGATCGGTCCCACCGAGATTGCAATGTAAATTCTCTGTTTCCCTTTTGTAACATTTCGGTCTCACCGAAAAGAGCAAATCGGTCCCACCGAGTTTACGTGACCAACTCTCTGGAAAGCTTATTACCAAAATTGGTCTCACCGAGTTTGTGTAATCGGTCTTACCGAGGTTATGTTATGCCCTAACCCTAACCGAATCGGTCTCACCGAGTTGCATGTCAGTCCCACCGAAAATCACTAACGATCACTAGGTTTACTAAATCGGTCTGACCGAGTCTGTTGAATCGGTCCCACCGAGTTTGGTAAATTGTGTGTAACGGTTAGATTTTGTGTGGAGGCTATATATACCCCTCCACCTCCTCTTCATTCATGGAGAGAGCCATCAGACTAAACCTACACTTCCAACTTACCATTTCTGAGAGAGAACCACCTACTCATGTGTTGAGGCCAAGATATTCCATTCCTACCATATGAATCTTGATCTCTAGCCTTCTCCAAGTTGCTTTCCACTCAAATCCTCTTTCCACCAGATCCAAATCCTATGAGAGAGAGTTGAGTGTTGGGGAGACTATCATTTGAAGCACAAGAGCAAGGAGTTCATCATCAACGCACCATTTGTTACTTCTTGGAGAGTGGTGTCTCCTAGATTGGCTAGGTGTCACTTGGGAGCCTCCGACAAGATTGTGGAGTTGAACCAAGGAGTTTGTAAGGGCAAGGAGATCGCCTACTTCATGAAGATCTACCGCTAGTGAGGCAAGTTCTTCGTGGGCGACAGCCATGGTGGGATAGACAAGGTTGCTTCTTCGTGGACCCTTCATGGGTGGAGCCCTCCGTGGACTCGCGCAACCGTTACCCTTCGTGGATTGAAGACTCCATCAACGTGGATGTACGATAGCACCACCTATCAGAACCACGCCAAAAACATCCGTGTCTCCAATTGCGTTTGAATCCTCCAAACTCTTCCCTTTACTTTCTTGCAACTTGCATGCTTTAATTTCCGCTGCCTTTGCATGCTTGCTTGATTTGTGTGATGATTGCTTGACTTGTCCTAAGATAGCTAAAATCTGCCAAACTCTAAAATTGGGAAAAGGTTAAGTTTTTAATTGGTCAAGTAGTCTAATCATCCCCCCCTCTAGACATACTTCAAGGTCCTACATTTGTTCTCCGCTATTAGTGGCTTCGGAGTGACTCTTTGTTGCATGTTGAGGGCTTGTTATATGATCTATCTATGTTATTATTGTTGAGAGAACTTGCACTAGTGAAAGTATGAACCCTAGGCCTTGTTTCCTATCATTGCAATACCGTTTACGCTCACTTTTACCGCTTGTTACCTTGCTGGTTTTATTATTTCAGATTACAAAAACCTATATCTACTATCTATTTTGCACTTGTATCACCATCTCTTAGTCGAACTAGTGCACCTATACAATTTACCATTGTATTGGGTGTGTTGGGGACACAAGAGACTCTTTGTTATTTGGTTGTAGGGTTGCTTGAGAGAGACCATCTTCATCCTACGCCTCCTACGGATTGACAAACCTTAGGTCATCCACTTGAGGGAAATTTGCTACTGTCCTACAAACCTGTGCACTTGCAGTCCCAACAACGTCTACAAGAAGAAGGTTGTGTAGTAGACATCAAGCTCTTTTCTGGCGCCGTTGCCGGGGAGGCTAGGTAAAGGGTGCTAACTCACACCTCGTCAACTAAGCTCTTTTCTGGCGCCATTGCCGGGGAGGTTAGCGCTTGAAGGTATATCTTTAGATCTTGCAATCGAATCTTTTTGTTTCTTGTTTTATCACTTGTTTAGTTCATAAAAGAAAACTAGAAAAAAATGGAGTTATGTTTGTCTCATACGCTTCACCTTTTTAATATCTTTCGTGAGTATGATGGAAAGGAAAATTGTGCTCAAGTGCTAGAAGAAGAAATCTATAGAATGTTTGGTACTAAATCTTTGAATGATGTGCATGATTGCAATGTTGTTAGTATGAATTCCTTGAATATCCATGATGCTAATGATATGTAAAGCCACAAGCTTGGGGAAGCTATGTTTGATGAATATGATATATTTTGTCCCCCAAGCTTTGACGAGCAAATTTACTATGATGAAAGCATGCCCCCTATCTATGATGATTATTGTGATGATACGTATGCTATAAAGAAGAAGTTTGCTTATGTGGAGAGTAGAAAATTTTCTATGCTTGTAGATCATGAAAATAATGCTTTAGGTGCTGGTTATATTGTTGAATTCATTCATGATGCTACTGAAAATTATTATGAGGGAGGAACATATGCTTGTAGGAATTGCAATAATGTCAAGTTTCCTCTCTATGTGCTTAAATTCTTGAAGCTATGCTTGTTGTGCCATCCTATGCTAGTTGATTATTATTCCCATAAGTTGTTTGCTCACAAAATACCTATGCATAGGAAGTGGGTTAGGATTAAATGTGCTAGTCATATGCTTCATGATGCTCCCGTTATGTTTCAATTCTTATCTTTTATGTGAGCATCATGCCTAGCTAGAAAGGCATTAAAGAAAAGCGCTTATTGGGAGACAGCCCAATATTTATCCTTACTGTTTTTGTGTGTCCACATGATTATGCTACTGTAGTAATCATGTTTTATAGCTTTTTGCTTCAATAAAGTGCCAAGTAGAACCTTTGGGAAGACTTGGGTGAAGTTTATGTGATCTTGCTGTGAAAAACAGAAACTTTTGCGCTCACGAGAATAGCTGCCATTTTTTACTGGAGAGTGATTTTAGGTTGATTCTTTTTGCAGATGATTAATAGACAAATTACTCATGTCCAGAAATTTATCTCATAATTTTTGGGGTTCCATAAGTATACGTTTTATACAGATTACTACAGACTGTTCTGTTTTTGTCAGATTCTGTTTTCTATGTGTTGTTTGCTTATTTTGATGAATCTATGAGTAGTATCGGAGGGTATGAACCATAGATAAGTTGGAGTACAGTAGATATTACACCAATATGAATTTATAATGAGTTCATTACAGTACCTAAGTGGTGGTATTATTTTCTTATACTAACGGAGCTTACGAGTTTTGTTTTGAGTTTTGTGTGGTTGAAGTTTTCAAGTTTTGGGTAAAGATTTGATGGACTATGGAATAAGGAGTGGAAAGAGCCTAAGCTTGGGGATGCCCAAGGCACCCCAAGGTAATATTCAAGGACAACCAAGATCCTAAGCTTGGGGATGTCCCGGAAGGCATCCCCTCTTTCGTCTTCGTTCATCGGTAACTTTACTTGGAGCTATATTTTTATTCGCCACATGATATGTGTTTTGCTTGGAGCGTCAATTTATTTTGTTAGTTTTTGCTTGCTGTTAGTTATAATAATGTTTTGCATCTTTAGTTTCAATAAAAAAGTCAAGGATAGCCTTTGCCATGCTTATTTGCTAGTTTGCATGTTGCTGTTTGAAAACAGAAAGTTTACCGCTGTTGCAGAAATTCCCTAGAAAAGTCAGAGCATGGTCTAACGTTGAATCTTTTTGCATATTGAGATCTGATAAATTTATTACAGTGGGAATTTTAGTTCATAATTTTTGGGGTCAGGGAAGTATTGATATTCTTGCATTCTTTACAGACTGTACTGTTTTGGCAGATTGCTGTTATGGTTGCATTGTTTGCATATGTTTGCTTGTTTAATGATTCTATTTGATGATAGGAGTGTTAAATATGCAGAGGCATTTAGTATGCAATGTTGAATAATAATTTTAGTGATTTGTTACAGTATAAAATGATAAGGTTTTGCATTGGTTTATACTAACCTATCTCACGAGTTCTTGTTGAGTTTGTTGTGAATGAAGCTTTTGATAAAAAGAGAAACCATGATATGAGAGGAATTAAGCAGACACAAAAGTACAAGCTTGGGGATGCCCAAGGCACCCCAAGATAATATTTCAATAAGTCTCAAGCATCTAAGCTTGGGGATGCCCCGGAAGGCATCCCACCTTTCTTCTTCAACAACTATCGGTTAGTATCGGTTGAGCCTAAGTTTTTGCTTCTTCACATGAGTTGTGCTATCCTTGCATTGTAGTTTTCTTTAGCTTTGCTTGCTGTTTGAATAAAGTATCAAGATCTGAAATTCTTTAATGAGAGAGAGCCTTACATGAATTGGAATTTGCTAGAATGCTCTGTGTGCTTCACTTATATCCTTTGAGCGTGATAATTTTTGCTCTAGTGCTTCACTTATATCTTTTAGAGCATGGTGGTAGTTTTATTTTGAAGAAATAGATGAACTCTCATGCTTCACTTAGATTATTTTGAGAGTCGTTAATAGCATGGTAATTTGCTTAATGTTAATATACTTGGTGTTCAAGATATGTGAAACTTCCTTATGAGTGTGTTGAATACTAAGATAAGTTTGATGCTTGATAATTGTTTTGAGATATGGAGGTGATAATATCAAAGTCGTGCTAGTTGAGTAATTGTGAATTTGAGAAATGCTTGTGTTGAAGTTAGCAAGTCCCGCATCATGCACGTATGGTTAAAGTTGTGTAACAAATTTGAAACATGAAATGTACCTGGCTAGTGCATCCTTATGAGTGGCGGTTGGGGACGAGCGATGGTCTTTTCTTACCAATCTATCCCCCCAGGAGCATGCGCGTAGTACTTGGTTTTTGATGACTTCTAAATTTTTGCAATAAGTATATGAGTTCTTTTGACTAATGTTGAGTCCATGGATTATACGCACTCTCACCTTTCCACCTTTGCTAGCCTCTTCGGTACCGTGCATTGCCCTTTCTCACCTTGAGAGTTGGCGCAAACTTCGCCGGTGCATCCAAACCCCGTGATAGGATACGCTCTATCACACATAAACCTCCTTATATCTTCCTCAAAACAGCCACCATACCTACCTATCATGGCATTTCCATAGCCATTCCGAGATATATTGCCATGCAACTTCCACCATCATCATCATGACATACATTAATTTTGTCATATTGCCATTGCATGATCTTGTAGTTGACATCGTATTTGTGGCAAAGCCACCATGCATTATTTTTCATACATGTCACTCTTGATTCATTGCACCATCCCGGTACACCGCCGGACGCATTCATATAGAGTCATATCTTGTTCTAAGTTTCGAGTTGTAATCCTTGTGCTGTAATCAATAGAAGTGTGATGATCATCATTATTAGAGCATTGCCCCCAAAAAAAGAGAAAGGCCAAAAAAAAGAAAGGCCCAAAAAAATAAAAATAAAAGAAAATAAAAAAGGGGCAATGCTACTATCTCTTTTTCCACACTTGTGCTTCAAAGTAGCACCTTGTTCTTCATGTAGTGAGTCTCATATATTGTGCTTCAAAGTAGCACCTTGTTCCTCATGTAGTGAGTCTCATAAGTTGTCTTTTTTATACTAGTGGGAATTTTTCATTATAGAACTTGGCTTGTATATTCCTACGATGGGCTTCCTCAAATGCCCTAGGTCTTTGTGAGCAAGCAAGTTGGATGCACACCCACTAGTTTTCGTTTGTTGAGCATTCATAGCTCTAGTGCATCCGTTGCAGGGCAATCCCTACTCCTCATGTTGACATCAATTGATGGGCATCTCCATGGCCCGTTGATTAGCCTCGTCAACGTGAGACTTTCTCCTTTTTTGTCTTCTCCACACAATCCCCATCATCATATTCTATTCACCATAGTGCTATATCCATGGCTTACGCTCATGTATTGCGTGAAGGTTGAAAAAGTTTGAGATTATTTAAGTATAAAACAATTGCTTGGCTTGTCATCGGGGGTATAGAAGTTGGGAACATCTTTGTGTGACGAAAATGAAGCATAGCCTAACTATATGATTTTGTAGGGATGAACTTTCTTTAGCCATGTTATTTTGAGAAGACATGATTGCTTTGATTAGTATGCTTGAAGTATTATTATTTTTGTGTCAATATGAACTTTTGTCTTGAATCTTTCGGATCTTAATATTCATATCACAATTAAGAAGATTTGCATTGAAATTATGCCAAAGTATCACTCCACATCAAAAATTCTTTTTTATCATATACCTACTCGAGGACGAGCAGGAATTAAGCTTGGGGATGCTTGATACGTCTCCAACGTATCTATAATTTTTGATTGCTCCATGCTACTTTATCTACTGTTTTAGGCAATATTGGGCTTTATTATCCACTTTTATATTACTTTTGGGACTAACCTATTAACCGGAGGCCCAGCCAGATTTGCTGTTTTATGCCTATTTCAGTGTTTCGAGGAAAAGGAATATCAGATGGAGTCAAAACGGAACGAAATCAACAGGAGAAGTTATTTTTGGATGGAAACCCACCTAATGGACTTGGACCCCACGTCAGAAGATACGGGAGGTGCTCACGAGGGTGGGGGGCGTGCCCTCCCCCTGGGCGCGCCCCCTACCTCGTGGGCCCCCCGTAGCTCCACCGACGTTCTCCCTGCACCCATATATACCTACGTACCCTAAAACTACCAGAACAAAAAAATAGATCGGGAGTTTCACTGCCGCAAGCCTCTGTAGCCACCAAAAACCAATCGGGACCCTGTTCCGGCACCCTGCCGGAGGGGGATCCCATCACCTGTGGCCATCTTCATCATCCCGGCGCTATCCATGACGAGGAGGGAGTAGTTCACCCTCGGGGCTGAGGGTATGTACCAGTAGCTATGTGTTTGATCTCTCTCTCTCTCGTGTTCTCTCTCGTGTTCCTCTATGGCACGATCTTGATGTATCCCGAGCTTTGCTATTGTAGTTGGATCTTATGATGTTTCTCCCCCTCTACTCTCTTGTGATGAATTGAGTTTCCCCTTTGAAGTTTTCTTATCGGATTGAGTCTTTATGAGAACACTTGATGTATGTCTTGCCGTGATTATCTGTGGTGACAATGGGATATCATGTGCCACTTGATGTATGTTTTGGTGATCAAGTTGCAGGTTTCGTGACACTTGGGAACCTATGCATAGGGGTTGGCACGCGTTCTTGACTCTCTGGTAGAAACTTTGGGGCACTCTTTGAAGTACTTTTATGTTGGTTGGATGAATATGAGATTGTGTGATGCATATCGTATAATCATGCCCACGGATACTTGAGGTGACAATGGAGTATCTAGGTGACATTAGGGTTTTGGTTGATTTGTATCTTAAGGTGTTATTCTAGTACGAACTCTTTTATAGATCGATCCGAAAGAATAGCTTTGTGGTGGTTTCGTACCCGACCATAATCTCTAGGTTTGTTCTCCGCTATTAGTGGCTTCGGAGTGACTCTTTGTTGCATGTTGAGGGCTTGTTATATGATTTATCTATGTTATTATTGTTGAGAGAACTTGCACTAGTGAAAGTATGAACCGTAGGCCTTGTTTCCTATCATTGCAATACCGTTTATGCTCACTTTTACCACTAGTTACCTTGCTGTTTTTATTATTTCAGATTACCAAAACCTATATCTACTATCTATTTTGCACTTGTATCATCATCTCTTCGCCGAACTTGTGCACCTATACAATTTACCATTGTATTGGGTGTGTTGGGGACACAAGAGACTCTTTGTTATTTGGTTGCAGGGTTGCTTGAGAGAGACCATTTTCATCCTACGCCTCCTACGGATTGATAAACCTTAGGTCATCCACTTGAGGGAAATTTGCTACTGTCCTACAAACCTGTGCACTTGCAGGCCCAACAACGTCTACAAGAAGAAGGTTGTGTAGTAGACATCAAGCTCTTCTGTCCCCCCATATTTGGCTGGCGAGATTCGTCCTCATCTTCGCTTTGCGGTCCCTTCCCTTTTTGCTCGGCGTTGAGCTTGCCGGCCTGCTTGAAGACCCAACATTCTCTGTTGGTATGATTGGCTGTTTTATCGGGGGTGCCATGAATCTGGCAGGACCTTTCTAGAATTTTATCTAGGCTAGATGGACCATCTCTACTGCCTTTAAGTGATTTTTTTCGTTGACCGGGTCTAGAGCCCCTGAATCCGGCGTTTACCGTTGTATTGTCTGGGCTTTCTTCATTGATTTGACGTCTATTTTTATTGCGTCGTGGCTTTCCATTGCCATCCCTAACTGCGGATGTGCCAGGATCGCTGGTGCTGCTACGGGCCAACCAGTTGTCCTCTCCTGCGCAAAAGCGGGTCATGAGTGTAGTTAGGGTTGCCATTGTCTTTGGCTTTTCCTGGCCTAGGTGTCTGGCTAGCCATTCGTTCCGGAAACTATGTTTGAAAGCTGCTAAGGCTTCGGCGTCCGGACAGTCGACGATTTGGTTCTTCTTAGTGAGAAATCGGTTCCAAATCTTACGGGCTGACTCTCCGGGTTGTTGGGTTATGTGACTTAGATCGTCTGCATCCGGAGGTCGGACATAGGTCCCTTGGAAATTGGCCCTGAAAGCGTCCTCAAGTTCCTCCCAGCTTCCAATGGAATTTTCGGGGAGGCTTTTCAGCCAGTGCTGAGCTGGTCCTTTTCGTTTGAGGGGCAGGTATTTGATGGCGTGGAGATCGTCTCCGCGAGCCATGTGGATGTGAAGAATAAAGTCTTCTATCCAGACCGCAGGGTCTGTCGTTCCGTCGTATGCCTCGATATTCACGGGTTTAAACCCTTCTGGAAATTCATGATCTGGCACCTCATCTGTGAAGCACAAGGGGTGTGCAGCACACCTATATTTGGCTGTGTCGCGGCGTGGGTCCGACGGTTGTAGTGTTCAGTGTTGGTTCCGAACTGGTAAGTGACCGGCATATTTGGTTTGATGGCCCTGATCCTGTGCGGGAACACGTTCCCTGGATCCATAAATGGACCTGGTTCTGCCAACCTTTTTGTCCAGGTCTTCACGAAAATTGTGTTTCTAGTTCTGGGTTGCGACCTCCTTTCCTTTATGGGGAGGGGGTGCGGTTTTCTGTGTGGTGTTGTTAGCCGCTCTGTCTCGACCATGAGGTGGTCGGCCTGGTTGATCGACCGTATTGTTATTCGGTGGTATGGGCGCAATAGCATCATCGTCGAATTCGGGCAGCAATTTACGTTTGGGGTAGCTCTTTGTTTGGTGGTTGCCGCCGTATTTTTCCTCAGTCGAGCACTTCGTTCCATTTATCATTGAGCGTATCCTGTGCGGCTTTAAGACGTTGCTTCTGCTTCTTCAAGCTCCTCGCGGTGGCGATAAGTCTCTGGTGGAGGTGTTCTTGTTCCAATTGTTTTTCCGGGACGATGAATGCATCATCATCCAGACTGATCTCCTCTCTGGGGACAGGTTGATAATTGGAGTCTTCGGCATCGCTGTGATCGGACAGGGGCCCCGGACTGTGTTCGTCGTCACCTTGCTCGTCCTGCTCCATTGCTGGGTCTACGGTTTATTCACTGTCTCCGGCGTCGTCCGAGGTGTTATTCCCTCTTGTGCCTGTATCGCTATTTTTACCATGGCGTGATTCAGAGTGGCACCACTGACGTCGATGCTTTGGCTGCTTCTCAGGAAGTTTATCCTCAACTGTATCCTTTTTGTCATCGCCATTATCTTCTTTGGGTGTATCCACCATGTATATGTCGTATGAAGAGGTGGCTGTCCAGCTCCCTGTGAGCGGTGGTTCCTGTTCTTCTCCGGCATCATCGTCCATACTGTCGATGTCTTCGGACTCGAAATCAAGCAAGTCGGTCAAATCGTCGACAGTGGCTATCAAGTGGGTGGTGGGTGGGTAACGAAGTTCTTCATCGTCCGCTTCCCACTCAAGCCGGACATAGTTCGGCCAAGAATCTCCTGACAAGGGGAGAGACTTTAATGAGTTTAACACATCACCTAGGGGTGAGTGTTGCAAGATGTCCGCGTAGCTGAACTCTAAGATCGGCGCCCGTTCAGATTTGATGGGTGCGGATACACGCGGTTCGGAGCCTATGGCCGGAGACGAGTCCGAGGTTCCGATGACACAGGCCTCGTTGGAGGTCAGATCCGTGTTCGGCTCTAGCGCCAATGAGTCTGCGGCCTCCATGGCGAGGTTGAGCTTCTCGTCCTTGGATGACGCGCTTTGGTCTGGATCTAGGGCCAGAGTGATTACAGGCGCTATCTCCTGCACACAGTCTGATGGCAGATTTAGGTCATAACCGTCGTGGCGGCAGGGCGCGGTTGTCATTGGCTTGAATCCGTCGAAGATCAAGTCTCCGTGGATGTCAGTGGTGTAGTTCAAGCTTCCAAACCTGACCTGATGTCCAGGGGCGTAGCTGTCGATCTGCTCCAGATGGCCAAGCGAGTTGGCCCGCAGTGCGAAGCCGCCGAATACGAAAATCTGTCCGGGAAGAAAAACTTCCCCTTGGACTATGTTGTTGTAGATGATTGAAGGAGACATCAAGACTTACGGTGACGACACAGTGGAACTCTTAATGAAAGCACCAATGTCGGTGTCAAAACCGGCGGATCCCGGGTAGGGGGTCCATAACTGTGCGTCTAAGGCTAATGGTAACAGGAGGCGGGGGACACAATGTTTACCCAGGTTTGGGCCCTCTCAATTGAGGTAATACCCTACTTCCTGCTTGATTGAACTTGATGATATGAGTATTACAAGAGTTGATCTACCACGAGATCGTAGAGGCTAAACCCTAGAAGATAGCCTATGATTATGATTGTTCTTGTCCCACGGACTAAACCCTCTGGTTTATATAGACACCGGAGGGGGGCTAGGGTTACATAGAGTCGGTTACAGAGAACGGAATCATCATATCCTAACCGCCAAGCTTGCCTTCCACGCAAAGGAGAGTCCCATCCGGACACATGACGAAGTCTTCTATCTTGTATCTTCATAGCCCAACAGTCCGGCATATGCATATAGTCCGGCTGCCCGAGGACCCCTTAATCCGGGACTCCCTCAGCCCTCATAATAGATTCATATGGTAACTTAATTTACTTTCTTAGAAAGTGTTTCATGCCCTTCTTTAATGGAAATTGAAATCTAATGTTTCCTCTTTTCATATCAATAATTGCACCAATCGTTGTAAGGAAAGGTCTACCAAGAATAATAGGACATGTAGGATTGCAATCTATATCAAGCACAATAAAATCTATAGGAACATAATTCCTATTTGCAACAATAAGAACCTCATTAATCCTCCGAATATGTTTCTTAATAGAGGAATCTGCTAGATGCAAATTCAAAGAACAGTCATCAAATTCATGGAAACCTAACTAATCACACAAAGTTTTTGGAATAGTGGAAACGCTAGCACCCAAATCACACAAAGCATAGCACTCATAATCTTTAATTTTAATCTTTATAGTAGGTTCCCACTCATCATAAATCTTTCTAGGGATTGAAACTTCTAACTCAAGTTTTTCTTCAAAAGATTTCATCACATCATCAACGATATGTTTAGTAAAAGCCTTATTTTGATTATAAGCATGAGGCGAATTAAGCATGGATTGCAACAAGGAAATACAATCAATCAAAGAGCAATTATCATAATTAAATTCCTTGAAATCCAAAAGAGTGGGTTCATCGCTGCCGAAAGTTTTGACCTCTTCGATCCCACTTTCATCATTTTTTTATCAAGATCATCACCCTCGAAATTATTAGGACACCTTCTAGCTAAAATTGACCTATCTCCAGTCCCATATTAATCAATTTTTATATTGCCAAATAGAGATTCAATAGGAGTAACACCAATCACTTTAAGATCTTCATCATTATTATCATGAAAACTAGAAGAACATACTTTCACAAACCAATCTCTCTTAGCACACATCCTAACGGTTCTTTCTTTACTTTCATTAATAGAGATTCTAATAGTTTTTAAAGACTCATTAATATCATGCTTGGGTGGCATACATCTCATCTTCAAAGAATCAATCTCAAGAGAAATCTTATGAACATTTCTAGCAACATCATCAACTTTAAGCAATTTTTCTTCTACCATAGCATTAAAAATCTTTTGATAATTTATAAAACCTTTAATATTATTATCGAGATCAGAAGGTATATTATTATAATTTCTATAAGAATTGTTGTAGGAATTACCATAATTATTAGAGGAATTACTAGGAAACGACCTAGGGTTGAAATTGCCTCTATACGCGTTATTACCAAAATTGTTCCTACCAACAAAATTCACATCCATAGATTCATTATTATTCTCAATCAAACTAGACAAAGGCATATCATTAGGATCAATAGTAGCACTCTTACTAGCAATCAATTTCATAAGTTCATCCATCTTTTCACTCAAAGTATTAATTTCCTCAATTGCATGCAATTCTTTACTAGTAGAAGCTCTTTCGGTATGCCATCGAGAGTAATTTGCCATAATGTTATCTAGGAGTTTAGTAGCTTCTTCCTAATGTGATTCCCATAAAAGTACCACCCGCGGAGGAATCCAAAAGATTTGTAGATGCAAAATTGAATCCCGCATAAATTTTTTGTATGATCATCCATAAACTTAAACCATGAGTAGGGCAATTTTTTATCATCAATTTCATTCTTTCCCAAGATTGTGCAACATTTTCATGATCAAGTTGCTTAAAATTCATTATATCTTTCCTAAGGGAGATAGCTTCAATTTAACAATATCATTATCCACAACTTTTTTATTTTTCATATCACACAATTCAACGAAAGTGTTTAGATGGGATGCCGCATCTTCATCAGGGCTACCCGAAAATTGTTATTTCATAAAAAGATTCAAAAAACGGCATTAATTTCATAAGTCCGCACTAGTGGCGGGAGCACTCGGAGTACTATTAAAATCATTATTATTAGTGTTGGAAAGTTACACAACTTAGTATTATCTTTATACATCGTGACAAAGCAAACAATCTAGCACACAAGCAAACAAAAAGCAAACGAAAAGACGAATGGAAAGAAGGCGAATAAAAAGGCAATTTTTTTTGTGTTTTTCTGAAAATGTTTTAGAAATGAGGGAGAGAAAAACAAGAGGCAAATGGAAAATAATGTAAATACAAGGGATTAGAGTTTATGATAGGTACTTGGCAGGCTTGATGTGTATCCTCCCCGGCAACGGCGCTAGAAATTATTCCTGCTACTTCTTGAGCTTGCATTGTTATTTACCTTGAAGAGGAAAGGGTGATGCAATAAAGTATAGATAAGTATTTCTCTTAGTAAAGAACCAAGGTATCAATCCAGTAGGAGGAACAAGCAAGTCTCCAATAGATGCACCTGCACAAACTAACAAACACTTGCACACAACGCGAAAAAGGGATTGTCAATCCCTTCAGGGTCACTTGCAAGAGTGAGATCTAATAGAGATAGATATAAAACAAATAAAAATTGAATAAAACTCGGCGAGGTATTTTTGTGTTTTTGCTTTATAGATCTGAAAATATATGATGGAAAATTGACCCGGGGCCATAGGATTCACTAGAAGCTTCTCTCTTAAAAGAAAAGATATGGTGGGTGAACAAATTACTGTTGAGCAATTGATAGAAAAGCGCGTAGTTATGACGATATCTAAGGCAATGATCATGAATATAGGCATCACATCCATGACAAGTAGACCGACTCCTGCCTGTATCTACTACTATTACTCCACACATCGACCAACTCCTGCCTGCATTTAGAGTATTAAGTTCAAGAGAACAGAGTAACACATTAAGCAAGATGACATGATGTAGATCAATAAACTCAAGCAGTATGATATAAACCCCATATTTTTATCTTTAATGGCAACAATACAATACGTGCCTCGCTACCCCTATTGTCACTGGGTGAGGACACCGCAAGATTGAACCCATCACAAAGCACCTCTCCCATGGCAAGATTGACCAATCTAGTTGGCCAAACCAAATCAATAGATCGAAGAGAAATACAAAGCTATTTAAATCATGCATGGAAGAGTTCAGAGGAGACTCAATAATATTCATGGATAATCTGATCATAAATCCACAATTCATCGGATCTCAACAAACATACCGCAAAAGAAGGTTACATCGGATAGAACACCAAGAATATCGATGAGAACATTGTATTGAAGATCAAAGAGAGAGAAGAAGCCATCTAGCTACTAGCTATGGACCTGTAGGTCTGTGGTAAACTACTCACACATCATCGGAAGGGCAACAAGGTTGGTGTAGAGGCCCTCAGTGATCGAATCCCCCTCCGGCAGAGTACCGGAAAAGGCCCCAAGATAGGGTCTCGCAAGGTCAGAGGCTTGCGGCGGCAAAAAATTACTTTTGTGGACGCTTCTAGTATAAGGGAAATATTTGAGAATATATAGTGCTGGAATTAGGGTTAGGAGGTCTACGAGAGGCCCACAAGCCCTCGGGGCGCGCCCCTATGGCTTGTGTCCTCCTTGTGGGTCTTCTGGCTTCTTCTCCAAGTCCGTAGGTTTCTTCTGGTCCAAGAAAAATCACCGTAAAGTTTTATTCCATTTGGACTCCGTTTGATATTCCTTACTGTAAAAGTCAAAAACAAGGGAAAAACAGCAACTGGCACTGGGCACTAGGTTAATAGGTTAGTCCAAAAAATGATATAAAATAGTACAAAAATGCATATAAAACATCCTAGATGGATAATATAATAGCATGGAACAATACAAAATTATAGATACGTTGGAGACATATCAAGCCCTGTCGGTGTCAAAACCGGCGGATCTCGGGTAGGGGGTCCCGAACTGTGCGTCTAGGCGGATGGTAACAGGAGACGAGGGACACGATGTTTTACCCAGGTTCGGGCCCTCTCGATGGAGGTAAAACCCTACGTCCTGCTTGATTAATATTGATGATATGGGTAGTACAAGAGTGGATCTACCACGAGATCAAGGAGGCTAAACCCTAGAAGCTAGCCTATGGTATGATTGTTGTAATGTATGTTGTGTCCTACGGACTAATGCCCTCCGGTTTATATAGACACCGGAGGAGGCTAGGGTTACACAGAGTCGGTTACAATGGTAGGAGATCTACATATCCGTATCGCCAAGCTTGCCTTCCACGCCAAGGAAAGTCCCATCCGGACACGGGACGGAGTCTTCAATCTTGTATCTTCGTAGTCTTGGAGTCCGGCGGACGATGATAGTCCGGCTGTCTGGACACCCCCTAGTCCAGGACTCCCTCAATAGCCCCCGAACCAGGCTTCAATGACGATAAGTCCAGCGCGTATATAGTCTTCGGCGTTGCAAGGCGGGTTCTCCCTTCAAGTTCCATGTACCTGCCGAACAGTGTCCGGCTTCACCATAAATACTGTGTTTCTCGGCTTCTACGCCCAATAATGGTATTTTTCCACGCGTCGCATGAATGCGAAAAGCCAGGGCGTCTTTTACGTTTCACCCCCCAGTCGTGCGAGTCATCCGCCTATAAAAGAGGCAAAAATCCAGATCCAAACCACACCATCCTCCTCCCGCGAATACTTCATCGGAGCGCCTTTGACCTAAAAATCCATTCCATCATGGACCGTTGACGCGGCTCTTCTTCACGCACTCCCAGCCCACCGCCGGGGAATTGGAGGAGGTGCTCTATTTCGCACAACGAGCTAGTGAAGCTCCAAACGGGGGGTTTCTCCCTCCGGCCTTCATGGTCCCGGTCCGAGCCGGGCTGGTCACCTATCAAGGTGGGAGTCAAGCGGAGGCTACCCCAAGCCCCAATAAAGGGGAGCGAGTATGCTTCGTCCCTTATTTGGTAAGGGGACTCGGATTCCCGATACATCCGTTCCTCTGCGGGCTCCTGGAGTTCTATGGACTCCAGCTCCACCACCTCACGCCCGCCTCTGTCCTGCATATCGCGGGCTACGCAGCTCTTTGTGAGCTATTCCTGGGCATTGAGCCCCATTTTGCATTGTGGAAGAGGCTGTTCTGCCTCGTACCCCATTCTCACGAGGGGTCCATATATCAAGTGGGCGGCGCCGAAATATGGCGCATTGCCGGGACCGGATACCCATCCGGTACTCCCAAGAAGGCGTCCGAAGACTGGCCTTCAGAGTGGTTTTATATAGGAGACGCTCCGCTGCCGGACCCAGTCCGGATCGGCCTCCGGAGTTTAGTGCTGCTCCTTTGAAGAAACGCCTCAGCTGGCGCCCAAGGAGCCCCCGATTGGAGGAAGACAAGAGCGTCCATTACTTGATGGGCCGAATAAGATTAATGGCCCATTCTGTCTTGACCATGATCAGAGTCATGGCGACATGCATCATGCGGGGGGTACAGCCATTGCAATACAGATGCCACCCCATGTGGGATTTCAACGGGGAAGACGATGCCACCCGTCATGGCCGCAAAGGGCCGGATTCGACCGAGGATCTGGTGGAGATCCTGTCCAGCCTGTACAAGGGGGAGAAGGAGGACTTCCTTCGAACGAACCCTTTGAATGGGTTTTCCATGAACAACCCCAGAGGATGGGTAAGTGAACACCTTCAAGGGCTCAACCCATGCTTTCGAAGTTTAAGCTTCTTACATTATGTCTTCGGCGCAGGATCTACGCCGGACTGTGGAGGACATGGTGAGTCCAGCTCCGCAACCCGAGGATCCAGAAAGATCCTTGGATCCGGCCTCCGAAGAGGACTCAGACATCAAGGTGGAGCTGATCGACGGGGTATTTCACCAGCTCAGCATAGACAATGCTTTGGTTGCCATTGCGGCGGACTACCCCGGACTGTATCCGGCTTCTCAGGTGACCGTGACCGAGGTCCAAACACCATTATCTCTTCCTTTCCCCTTTCTAACCTTCGCGAACGATGGTATGTTACAAGAAGTGCCTTTATGGCAGGAAGCCGAGCCCGCGGCGGCTGACCAACAGAGGCCAGTCCGGACCAGCAGGCGGAAAAGGAGCGCGGTGCGGACGGAAACGTCGCCGCACAGGTATAGCTCGTATTTGAATTTTCAGAGCAACGTTCCTAGGAAACGCCTGAGTGCTCATGATCTTTGTAGGAGAAAAAGCGCTCGCCGAACTGCGGGCGCAGAAGTTGCCGATCCAACCTACACCGGCCAGGCTCCAGCGCCCGGCCTGGAGGGGGAGGCAAGCGCAAGACGCGGGCCGGATCCTTCTCCAACGGAGGACACCGACAGACTGTCCGCCACCAAGTCTGAGGTGGAGAGCGCCATGAACCATAGGCACCGCCGGACAGTATTTCGTGAAGCGTGCTTTTCCCCTGAGGCATTGGATGCCTTTAACACAGGGGACGCGCATCTCCGTGCCGCTCAAGATGGTTTTACCAGAGCCACGGAGCAGTATGTGAAAGACATACGGGTAAGGGGATTTTAATGGTTGTATATACCAGTAGCCCCCGAGACTTAAAGTAGTTATGTTAACTGATTTAAGGATCATTTGAAAATGCAGGCTCTTACCGAGAAGAATGCCCAGCTGTCTCGGGAGCTGCAAGATTGCAAGGCCCAACTTGAGGCCGCACTTTCTGCCGCAGGAGGAGATGCAGAGACCCCTCCTGGTAACACATTTGTATTAATAAATATAAGCGCTGTGCGGCGTGCGTGCGAGTCTAATAATCACAATGCAGGTGCCGCCGGACAAGATCCGAACAGGCAAGCATTGCTGCGTCAGCTAAAGGCCGGCGAGAGTGTGCTGAATAGGGTGCAGCAAGAAAGGAATAAACTCCAGGATGCCAACGCCAAGCTCGGAGAAGAGCTGAAAGGTGCTCGCGCCGGGCTGTCCGGCTCCGTTAAGGAGAATGAGCGGCTTCGTCGCGGCATTTATAGTAAGTGCTTGAACGGACTCCTTTGAAAAGAAGAGTTCGGCGAGGAAGTATATTGACATGATATGTCTTGTAGGTATACTCACAGGTCGTCCTGCAGAGGAGATGCCCATATCAACGGGTGATCAACTTCCCGAACTGGTGCAACTGCTCGAACGAGTTCGGCAGGCAATGAGCGGCGTCGTCCGGGCTTTATGGCCAGCCCTCTCCCTACCCGAGGGCCTTGGGGAGCTTGCGGAGAAGCTTCAGGGAGTGCGGCAGCGCTTCCGTTTGTGGAAGATTTCAGCTTGCCGTCAAGGTGCTAGGGAGGCTTGGGCCATGGTGAAGACGCGGTATAAGAAGGCGGATCCCAACCACATGGCCGAAGTTGGACCGGTGGGGCCCGATGGGAAGGAGATCCCTGTGAGTTTAGTATACGGCCAAGTAGAGTTGGCTGCTAAATTTTCCCAACAGGACTGTAAATTAGACAGCCTGTTAGACGGGATTGAGGAGGAATACAATCAGTAAATTTGACAATGTATGTTTTCCTTTAAAGTGACATGTGAAATGCCTTCTAGCCGGATTGTAGATTGTTTGTCTTTGCCGACCTTTTCGCTTCAACCTCGGGACCCTAGAGTCCGGAGTGTGTCTGAATACCTTTTTGGTTAAGAAACAACCGTGGTATGCATGGAGACCAGGCGTAGGGGTCATTAGTGCTTTATCAGACAAGTGCCCAACTAGTTATGTTATATTACATGGTTAGTAAGAAACATCTTCCAGGGAGAATAGTTCCGTTAAGGGTTCCTTTCCCTGGGAGGCATGCCCTAAAGTGCATGTCCGGACTGCAAAGAAAGTAGTAAAACATCTGGGGGCAGATAGATAAATAGATAAAAATTCATCTTTTAAGTCACCGACCGAATATTCCCTTAAGAACGCTAGCTTTCGGCTTCACCCAGTCTGAGGTACACATCCGGCTGACCCGGCAGTAACAATCGTAGAGGTGCTCCCTTTACCTCCTAGCCGAACAATCGGGAACGTAGGGGTAAGCACAGGAGCCAGGCAACCCAGCTTGGCCAAAACTTAAGTCATATCGATGCATATAATGGTGAGTAAAAGGTACATGTGGAAGCTTGACACATGTCCTGGGCATGAAACCCTTATAATTGAGCTTCTGTAAAAGAAGCCCCCAGGTATAATGAGTGCGGATGGCACATCAAGTGTATGAAAAAAATGCAAAAGTAAGCCCTTAGGGGCTTTTTAATAAAAAGGTTATGAAAAGAGAAACGAAAGGCAGCCAAGGTATAAAAATTTGGACGGAGGGAGGGGACGAACTCTTACTCCGGCGCTAGGCATAGAATCTTCGGAGGCGGGCTGCGTTCCATGGGTTCGGCTCGAGTCGGTTATCCGACGCATTTCGTAGACGGTATGCTCCGCCGATCAGGACTTGATCGATAATGAAGGGGCCCTCCCATTTGGGTTTGAGCTTGTCCTTTTTCTTGTCCGGCAGGCGTAGAACTAGTTCGCCAACATTGTAAGTCTTGGCCCGTACTTCTCTGCTTTGATATCTTCGAGCCTGCTGCTGATAGAATGCGGAACGAGCTTTGGCGACGTCGCGTTTTTCCTCCAATATGTCCAAGCTGTCCTGCCGATCCAGCTCGGCCTCTCTTTCCTCATACATGAGCACTCGAGGTGAGTCATGAATGATGTCGCAGGGCAGGACTGCCTCTGCGCCGTATACCATAACAAATAGTGTGAATCTGGTAGTACGGTTAGGCGTTGTCCGCAGCCCCCAGAGTACGGAGTCGAGCTCCTCGACCCAGTGCATGTCAGATTTAGTAAGTGACCGCACTAGTCTGGGTTTAATGCCGCTCATTATTAGACCATTTGCTCGTTCCACTTGACCGTTGGTTTGAGGGTGATATACTGAAGCGTAGTCGAGCTTGATGCCCATATTCTTGCACGATGACTTAACCTCGTCGGCTGTGAAGTTTGTGCCGTTGTCGGTGATGATGCTGTGGGGGACTCCGTAACGGTGTACTACCCCGGATATAAAGTCTATCACTGGTCCGGACTCTGCCGTTTTGACCGGCTTGGCCTCTATCCATTTGGTGAATTTTTCCACCATGACCAATAGGTACCTTTGCTTGTGGGTTCCCCCTTTAAGGGGTCCAACCATGTCAAGCCCCCAGACCGCGAACGGCCAGGTAATGGGTATTGTTTTGAGGGCGGTAGGTGGCATATGGCTCTGGTTAGCAAAGAGCTGACAACCAACGCATCTCTGGACTAAGTCCTGGGCATCTGCCCGGGCCGTCGGCCAATAAAATCCTGTACGGAATGCCTTTCCTACAAGGGCCCGGGCTGCTGCGTGGTGTCCGCCTAGTCCGGCATGAATTTCAGCCAGGAGGTTTCGCCCTTCCTCTTCGGAGATACACCTTTGAAGGACTCCGGTTCTGCTTTTCTTATAAAGTTCTCCCTCATGGACCTTGTAGGCTTTCGATCGCCGGACTATGCAGTGGGCCTCGTTTTGGTCTTCGGGGAGTTCCTGCCTAAGCAAGTAGGCTAGGAATGGTTCTGTCCACGGGGCGATTACTGCCATTATGTCGTGGGCTGACGGTGTTATGTCATCGGCTGAATCGCCGATTGGCTTGGTTTTTTCCGGTTTGTCACTTCCGGGCTCCTCTTCCCATAGTACGGATGGCTTGAAGAGCCGTTCCAGGAAGATATTTGGAGGGACCGCATCACGTTTTGCACCGATGCGTGCCAGTACGTCGGCCGCTTGGTTATTATCTCGGGCTATGTGATGGAATTCGAGTCCTTCAAACTGAGCTGACATTTGTAGAACGGCGTTGCGATATGCTGCCATTTTCGGATCCTTGGCGTCAAAGTCTCTATTTATTTGGGATATTGCAAGGTTTGAATCCCCGCGCACCTCTAGGCATTGAATACCCATGGAGACTGCCATCCGGAGACCATGTAATAGGGCCTCGTATTCGGCTGCGTTGTTGGAGTCCATGTACATTATTTGAAGTACGTACTGGACTGTGTCCCCGGTTGGGGATGTCAATACGACGCCAGCCCCCAGTCCGACCAACATTTTAGAGCCGTCGAAATGCATAACCCAATTGGAGTATGCGCCGTACTCTTTAGGTAGTTCGGCTTCGGTCCATTCAGCGACGAAGTCAGCCAAAATTTGTGACTTTATAGCTCGCCGAGGTTTGTAAGTTATGTCAAATGGTAAGAGCTCAATGGCCCATTTTGCAATCCTGCCCGTTGCGTCGCAGTTATTTATAATGTCATTGAGTGGTACTTCATAGGCCACTGTTATCGAACACTCTTGAAAGTAGTGTCGGAGCTTCCGGGACGCCATGAACACCGCATATGCTATCTTCTGATAGTGCGGGTAACGGGATTTGTAGGGGGTTAACACAGTGGATACATAATACACTGGTTTTTGAAGAGGGAATTTATGCCCTTCTGTCGCTCGTTCGACGACGAGGACCGCGCTTACAACTTGATGCGTTGCTGCGATGTATAACAACATTGGTTCGCCCAGAGTGGGCGCAGCCAGGACCGGATTTGTTGCCAATATGGCCTTTATTTCTTCGAGTTCGGCAGTGGCAGCATCCGTCCACTCAAAGTGTTCGGTGCGCCTGAGGAGGCGATAGAGGGGCAACGCCTTTTCTCCTAGACGGGAGATAAAGCGGCTTAAGGCTGCCACGCATCCTGTTAATTTTTGTATTTGTTTGAGGTCTTTTGGAATATCCAACTGTGACAGAGCTCGGGTTTTAGCCGGGTTTGCTTCAATTCCTCTACCGGATATAATGAAGCCCAGCAGCTTTCCGGCTGGTACGCCGAAAACGCATTTTTCCGGATTCAGCTTGATGTCATATGCTCTGAGGTTGTCGATTGTGAGCCTCAAATCGTCTACTAAAGTTTCGACGTGTTTTGTTTTAACGACTACGTCGTCTACGTATGCCTCGACTGTTTTGCCGATCTGGGTGGCCAGACATGTTTGAATTATGCGCTGATATGTTGCGCCAGCATTTTTAAGTCCGAAGGGCATCGTGTTGAAGCAGAATGGTCCATATGGAGTGATGAATGCCGTTGCGGCTTGGTCTGCTTCCGCCATCTTGATTTGATGATAGCCAGAGTATGCGTCCAGGAAGCACAACGAATCGTGCCCTGCGGTAGCATCGATAATTTGGTCGATGCGGGGGAGAGGGAAGGGATCCTTTGGGCAAGCCTTATTGAGGTCTTTAAAATCGACACAGAGGCGCCAGGATTTATCCTTCTTTGGTACCATTACCAGATTTGCTAGCCAGTCCGGATGTTTGATATCTCTAATGAATCCGGCTTCCAATAGTTTGGCTAGCTCTTCTCCCATTGCCTGTCTTTTGGGTTCGGAAAATCGTCGAAGAGCCTGTTTGACTGGCTTAAATCCTTTTAGGATGTTTAGGCTGTGTTCTGCCAACCTGCGTGGGATTCCGGGCATATCCGAAGGATGCCAGGCGAAGATGTCCCAATTTTCCCGAAGGAATTCACGCAGTGCGGCGTCTACCTCGGGGTTCAATTGTGCCCCAATGGAGGCCGTCTTTGTTGGGTCCGTTGGATGGACCTGGAATTTTATTATTTCATCTGCTGGTTTGAAGGAGGTGGACTTGGATCTTTTATCGAGTATCACATCGTCCCTGTTCACCGTAGAGCGCAGCGCCGTGAGTTCTTCTGCTGCTAAGGCTTCGGATAGTGCCTCCAGGGCTAGTGCAGCTGTCTTATTTTCGGCGCGGAGTGCTATGTCCGGATCACTAGCGAGAGTGATTATTCCGCCGGGCCCAGGCATTTTGAGCTTCATGTGCCCGTAATGAGGTACTGCTTGAAAAATTGTGAATGCCTCTCGTCCTAATATAGCGTGATATCCGCTGTTGAACGGGGCCACTTGGTACGTGACTTCTTCGGATCTGTAATGTTCTGGCGAGCCGAACACCACATCGAGTGTGATTTGTACGGTGCAGCGTGCCTCCCGGCTAGGGATTATTCCTCTGAAGGTTGTGCTGTTTCGCTCAATACGGCTCCAATCAATTTCCATTTTCCGCAGGGTTTCCTCGTAGATGAGGTTTAATCCGCTGCCGCCATCCATGAGGACTTTTGTCAGTCGAAAGCCGTCCACTATGGGACTAAGCACCAGTGCGGCTGGTGCTCTGGCTGTTCGGAATTTAGGTTCGTCGTTGGCACCGAAGGTGATAGCTGTGTCACTCCATGGATTTGTTGTTGCTATTTGGTAGACTTCAGCGAGTCCGCGGATTGTTCGCTTTCGCATTTTGTTTGACGCGAAAGTCTCGAAGACTGTTGATACCGTACCGGTATTGTTGGAGTTGTTTTGCGGGGCTAGAAGCTCCTCGCCACTTTTGGCCACCTGCCGTAATATCCAACATGCTCGAAGGCTATGAGTTGGGACGGCTCCCTCTGTACTATGAAGCTTACAGGGTCCATTGAGCCATCCCTCCAGTACGGTTCCGTTTCCCTTATTGGGTTTTTGTTTTTTCGTTTTTGCATCTGGGGCCTGAGTGTAAGGCGCCCTTTTGCTGCGGACTGGGTTTGGGGCCGGATTATCCCAAAATTGATTTTCGGTTTTCCGGAAACTTTCCACCGCGCAGTACTTTCGTACTATGCATGCCAGATCGGTGAAGCGCGTAATTTTGCGACGATCAATGGCGTTTAGTATTCCCTTGTCCGTGCAATTATTGCAGAAGATTGAGATTGCGTTTTCCTCTCGGCAGTCCTTTATCCTGTCCATAACCAGGAGGAATCTGGCCCAGTAGTGATGTACTGTTTCAGCGGGCTCTTGCCGTATTAGAGATAGATCGCATATGTCTGGGCGGGTGGGTGGACCGAAGTCCGGATCCCTGCCCATCTTGGGGCTCAAAAGCCGAGGGGTTTCCGAATTTGGAAGCTTGGTTTGCTGGACACAATCCAGCGAGTCCGGAGCGATGCATGATTTTAAGTTCAATGCTCAATCGAAGTCCGTCCCTCCGCGGAAATCCGGCATGGAGGGTTCGGGAATCCGGACATGAATAGTTTTCAATACAGGCAAAGAGTTGCCGCATTGCTCCTCTACCACTGCGACGTGGTGGGTGGCCTGGGGAGAGTTAATCTCTCTCAGATCATTTTTAAGCCCAATCTGGTTGTAGTCCGTAGCGACCCCCAGGGCGGCGATGCGATCCAAGAGCTCGTTAACAGACGAGAGCTCTATTGGATCTAACTGTTCGGCAGCTTTCGGGCTGACGCGAAGATTGCTTCCGACGACTTGGGAAGTCATTGTCGAAGTGGCGGCCGTACAGGCGGTCATAAGAAAACCACCTAGCCGGATAGTTTGGCCGGAGGCATCCGCCCTATCAGTGACGACACAGAGGAACTCTCAATGAAAGCACCAATGTCGGTGTCAAAACCGGCGGATCTCGGGTAGGGGTCCCGAACTGTGCGTCTAGGCGGATGGTAACAGGAGACGAGGGACACGATGTTTTACCCAGGTTCGGGCCCTCTCGATGGAGGTAAAACCCTACGTCCTGCTTGATTAATATTGATGATATGGGTAGTACAAGAGTGGATCTACCACGAGATCAAGGAGGCTAAACCCTAGAAGCTAGCCTATGGTATGATTGTTGTAATGTATGTTCTGTCCTACGGACTAATGCCCTCCGGTTTATATAGACACCGGAGGAGGCTAGGGTTACACAGAGTCGGTTACAATGGTAGGAGATCTACATATCCGTATCGCCAAGCTTGCCTTCCACGCCAAGGAAAGTCCCATCTAGACACGGGACAGAGTCTTCAATCTTGTATCTTTGTAGTCTTGGAGTCCGGCGGACGATGATAGTCCGGCTGTCCGGACACCCCCTAGTCCAGGACTCCCTCAAGCCCCATTGCCACCCCCAAACGGACGAAATCCGAACAAAATGGATGTCCGTTTGGGGTCACGCGTTGGAGTTGGCCTAACACGAATAAACATAAAGTTGCATGACTGCACCTTGTAGGATTGATGCACGCATGCATCTACCACCATGCTCTTTGGTAGTAGGTTTGAACAGCCTACCGCCATTGACCCTTGCGGTAGCCATTTATCTATGTCAGTAGACTGTGACAACGTTGTTATGTTGACCAGGTTCCTACCGCCAATGCTCGTGGCGGTAGGCTGTTGTACCCTATCGCCAAGGATGATGGCGGTAGGAAAAGGGTCAGATCCACAATTTTTATCGAACTAGGGTCAAATCATGCTGAACTTCCAAAAAAAGGTCAAAACACCAAATTTGGCCTATGCGTGTTGCTGTGATCCATATCCAGGTCAAAGGTCTGGCCGCTGAGGACGCGTTTGGTTGCCCGCATAAGACCCAACCAGGCCCGCGCGAGAAAAAATTGGTTGTTTGGTTACCTGCATTTGCTGCTGGGCCTGCATCACATGGACCTTAAAGCGCCTCCGGGCCTGGCTCACTGGGCACTCTCAGATCGGTAGTTTCTTGCGAGCCAGGCTCGAGCGATGCATAGTGAGTGCTCATGGTGTTGGAAATATGCCCTAGAGGCAATAATAAAATGGTTATTATTATATTTCCTTGTTCATGATAATTGTCTATTGTTCATGCTATAATTGTATTAAATGGAAACCGTAATACATGTGTGAATACATAGACCACAACATGTCCCTAGTGAGCCTCTAGTTGACTAGCTCGTTGATCAACAGATGGTCATGGTTTCCTGACCATGGACATTGGATGTCATTGATAACGGGATCACATCATTAGGAGAATGATGTGATGGACAAGACCCAATCCTAAGCATAGCACAAGATCGTGTAGTTCGTTTGCTAAAGATTTTCTAATGTCAAGTATCATTTCCTTAGACCATGAGATTGTGCAACTCCCGGATACCGTAGGAATGCTTTGGGTGTACCAAACGTCACAACGTAACTGGGTGGCTATAGAGGTGCACTACAGGTATCTCCGAAAGTGTCTGTTGGGTTGGCACGAATCGAGAGTGGGATTTGTCACTCTGTATGACGGAGAGGTATCTCTGGGCCCACTCGGTAATGCATCATCATAATGAGCTCAATGTGACTAAGTAGTTAATCACGGGGTCATGCATTACCGAACGAGTAAAGTGACTTGCCGGTAACGAGATCGAACGAGGTATTGGGATACCCATGATCGAATCTCGAGCAAGTAACGTGCCGATTGACAAAGGGAATTGTATACGGGATTGCTTGAATCCTCGACATTGTGGTTCATCCGATGAGATCATCGTGGAACATGTGGGAGCCAACATGGGTATCCAGATCCCGCTGTTGGTTATTGACCGGAGAACGTCTCGGTCATGTCTTCATGGTTCCCGAACCCCTAGGGTCTACACACTTAAGGTTCGGTGACGCTAGAGTTGTTATGGGAAATAATATGTGGTTACCGAAGCTTGTTTGGAGTTCCGGATGAGATCCCAGACATGACAAGGAGCTCCGGAATGGTCCGGAGGTGAAGATCGGTATATTGGACGAAGGGTATTGGAGTCCGGAATTGTTCCGGGGGTACCAGATGATGACCAGCGTGTCCGAAAGGGGTTTCGGAGGCCCTGGCAAGCGTTGGGGGGCCTTATGGGCCAAGGGGAGAGGGCACATCAGCCCACTAAGGGGCTGAGCGCCCCTCCCACCCCATCTTACGTAACCAGGAGAGGTGGGGGCGCCACCCCTAGGGCAGCCGCCCCTCCCGGCTTGGGGGGCAAGTTTCCTAGGGGGTGGGGGCGCCCAAACCCATCTAGGGTTTCCCCTGTGGCTGCCGCCCCTCCCCTAGGGAACCCTAGGGCGCCTCCCCCTCCTCCCTTCCCCCTATATATAGTGAGGGAGAGAGAGGGCAGCCTCACCCTTCCCCTGGCGCAGCCCCTCCCTCCTCCAACACTTCCTCCTCCTCCGTAGTGCTTAGCGAAGCTCTGCCGGAGAACCACGAGCTCCACCACCACCATGCCGTTGTGCTGCCGGAGTTCTCCCTCAACTTCTCCTCTCCCCTTTCTGGATCAAGAAGGAGGAGACATCCCCGGGCTGTACGTGTGTTGAACGCGGAGGCGCCGTCCGTTCGGCGCTAGATCGGATCTTCCGTGATATGAATCGTCGCGAGTACGACTCCATCAACCTCGTTCTAGTAATGCTTCCGCTTAGCGATCTTCAAGGGTATGAAGATGCTCATCCTCTCCCTCTCTTGTTGCTAGAATCTCCATAGATTGATCTTGGTGATGCTTAGAAAATTTTGAATTTCTGCTACGTTCCCCAACGGTGGCATCATGAGCTAGGTCTATTGCGTAGATTCTATGCACGAGTAGAACACAAGTAGTTGTGGGCGTTGGTTTGTTCAATTTGCTTACTGTTACTAGTCCTATCTTGATTCGGCGGCATCGTGGGATGAAGCGGCCCGGACCGACCTTACACGTACGCTTACGTGAGACAGGTTCCACCGACTGACATACACTTGTTGCATAAGGTGGCTAGCGGGTGCCAGTCTCTCCCACTTTAGTCGGATCGGATTCGATGAAAAGGGTCCTTATGAATGGTAAATAGAAATTGGCATATCACCGTTGTGGCTTTGCGTAGGTAAGAAACGTTCTTGCTAGAAACCCATAGCATCCACGTAAAACATGCAACAACAATTAGAGGACGTCTAACTTGTTTTTGCAGGGTATGCTATGTGATGTGATATGGCCCAAAAAGAATGTGATGAATGATATATGTGATATATGAGGTTGATCATGTTCTTGTAATAGGAATCACGACTTGCATGTCAATGAGTATGACAACCGGCAGGAGCCATAGGAGTTGTCTTAATTTATTGTATGACCTACGTGTCATTGAATAACGCCATGTAATTACTTTACTTTATTGCTAAACCGTTAGCCATAGTAGTAGAATTAATAGTTGGCGAGACAACTTCATGAAGACATGATGATGGAGATCATGATGATGGAGATCATGGTTTCATGCTGGTGACGAAGGTGATCATGTCGCGCCTCAAAGATGAAGATCAAAGGAGCAAGATGATATTGGCCATATCATGTCACTTTATGATTTGCATGTGATGTTTGTCATGTTTATATCTTATAAGCTTAGAACGACGGTAGCATAAATAAGATGATCCTTCGCTAAAATTTCAAGAAAGTGTTCCCCCTAACTGTGCACTGTTGCGAAGGTTCGTTGTTTCGAAGCACCACATGATGATCGGGTGTGATAGATTCTAATGTTCGAATACAACGGGTGTAAGCTAGATTTACACAAGCAAAACACTTAGGTTGACTTGATGAGCCTAGCATCTACAGACATGGCCTCAGAACTCAAGAGACCGAAAGGTCGAACATGAGTCGTATAGTGGATACGATCAACATGAAGATGTTCACCGATGATGACTAGTCCGTCTCACGTGATGATCGGACATGACCTAGTTGAATCGGATCATGTATCACTTAGATGACTAGAGGGATGTCTATCTGAGTGGGAGTTCATAAGATGAACTTAATTATCCTGAACATAGTCAAAGGGTTTTTGCAAATTATGTCATAACTCGTGCTTTAGTTCTATTGTTTTAGATATGTTCCTAGAGAAAATTTAGTTGAAAGTTGATAGTAGCAATTATGCGGACTGGGTCCGTAAATTGAGGATTGTCCTCATTGCTGCGTGGAAGGCTTATGTCCTTAATGCACCGCTCAGTGTGCTGAACCTCGAACGTCGTTTGTGGATGTTGTGAACATCTGACATACACGTTTTGATGACTACATGATAGTTCAGTAATGTTAAACGGTTTAGAATTGTGGCGCCGAAGACGTTTTTGAAACGTCGCGGAACATATGAGATGTTCCAAGGGCTGAAATTGGAATTTCAGGCTCATGCCCACGTCAAGAGGTGTGAGACCTCTGACAACTTTCTTAGCCTACAAACTAATTGAGAAAAGCTCAGTCGTGGAGCTTGTACTCAGATTGTCTGGGTACAAAAATCACTTGAATCGAGTGGGAGTTAATCTTCTAGATGAGATAGTGGTGTTTCTCCGAAGTCATTGCCACCAAGCTACTAGAGCTTCGTGATGAACTATAACCTATTAGGGATAGATATGATGATCCTTGAAATATTCGCAATGTTTGACACCGCGAAAGTAGAAATCAAGAAGGAGCATCAATTGTTGATGGTTAGTGAAACCACTAGTTTCAAGAAGGGCAAGGGCAAGAAGGGATACTTCATGAAATGGCAAATCAGTTGTTGCTCTAGTGAAGAAACCCAAGGTTGAACCCAAACCCGAGACTAAGTGCTTCTGTAATGAGGGGAACAGTCACTGAAGCAGAACTACCCTAGATACTTGGTAGATGAGAAGGCTGGCAAGGTCGACAGAAGTATATTGGATATACATTATATTGATGTGTACTTTACTAGTACTCCTAGTAGCACCAGGGTATTAAGATACCGGTTCGGTTGCTAAGTGTTAGTAACTCGAAATAAAAAAGCTACGGAATAAGCGAGACTAGCTAAAGGTGAGATGACGATATGTGTTGGAAGTGTTTCCAAGGTTGATGTGATCAAGCATCGCATGCTCCCTCTACCATCGAGATTGGTGTTAAACCTAAATAATCATTATTTGGTGTTTGCGTTGAGCATAGACATGATTGGATTATGTTTATCGCAATACAGTTATTCATTTAAGGAGAATAATGGTTACTTTGTTTATTTGAATAATACCTTCAATGGTCTTGCACCTAAAATGAATGGTTTATTGAATCTCGATCGTAGTGATACACATGTTCATGCCAAAAGATATAAGCTAGTAATGATATAGTGCCACCTACTTGTGGCACTGCCATTTGAGTCATATTGGTATAAAACGCATGAAGAAGCTCCATGTTGATGGATCTTTCGACTCACTCGTTTTTGAAAAGATTGAGACATGTGAACCATGTCTATTGGTATATACGCATGAAGAAACTCCATGCAGATGGACCGTTTGGACTCACTTGATTTTGAATCACTTGAGACATGCAAATCATACCACATGGGCAAGATGACTGAAAGCCTCGTTTCAGTAAAATGGAACAAGAAAGCAACTTGTTGGAAGTAATACATTTTGATGTGTGCAGTCCAATGAGTGCTGAGGCACGCAGTGGATATCGTTATGTTCTTACTTCACAGATGATTTGAGTAGATATTGAGTATATTTACTTGATGAAACACAAGTCTAAATTATTGAAAGGTTCAAGTAATTTCAGAGTGAAGTTGAAGATCGTCGTGACAAGAGGATAAAATGTCTATGATATGATCATACAGATGAATATCTGAGTTATGAGTTTGGTACACAATTAAGACCTTGTGGAAATTGTTTCACAATTAATACCGCCTGGAACACCATAGTGTGATGGTGTGTCCAAACATCATAAATGCACCCCATTGGATATGGGGCATACCATGATGTCTCTTATCGAATTACCACTATCGTTTATGGGTTAGGCATTAGAGATAACCGCATTCACTTCAAATAGGGCACCACGTCATTCCATTGAGATGACAACGTATGAACTATGGTTTAGAGAAACCTAAGCTGTCATTTCTTAAAAGTTTGGGACTACGAAGCTTATGTGGAAAAGTTTTAGCCTGATAAGCTCAAACCCAAAGCGGATAAATGCATCTTCATAGGACACCCAAAATAGTTGGTATACCTCCTATTTCAGATCCGGAAGCAAAAGTTATTGTTTCTAGAAACGGGTCCTTTCTCAAGGAAAAGTTTCTCTCGAAAGAATTGAGTGGGAGGATGGTGGAGACTTGATGAGGTTATTGAACCGTCACTTCAACTAGTGTGTAGCAGGCAACAGGAAGTTGTTCCTGTGGCGCCTACACCAATTGAAGTGGAAGCTTATGATAGTGATCATGTAACTTCGGATCAAGTCACTACCGAACCTCGTAGGTCGACAAGGACGCGTACTACTTCAGAGTGGCACTTAATCCTGTCTTGGAGGTCATGTTGCTAGACAACAATGAACCTACGAGCTATGGAGAAGCGATGGTGGGCCCGGATTCCGACGAATGGCTCGAGGCCATATAATCCGAGAGAGGATCCATCTATGAAAACAAAGTATAGACTTTGGAAGAACTACTTGATAGTCGTAAGGCTGTTGGGTACAGATGGATTTTAAAAGGAAAACGGACAATGATGGTAAGTATCACCACTAAGAAAGCTCGACTTGTCGTTAAGATGTTTTCCGACAAGTTCAAGGAGTTGACTACGATGAGACTTTCTCACTCGTAGCGATGCTAAGAGTCTGTTGGAATTATATTAGCAGTTACTCCATTATTTATGAAATCTTGCAGATAGGATGTCAAAACATTGTTTCCTCGATGTTTTTTTTTGAGGAAAGGTTGTATGTGATACAACCAGAAGATTTTGTCAATCCTGAAAGATGCTAACAAGTATGCAAAGCTCTAGTAATCCTTCTAAGGACTGGAGTAAGCATCTCGGAGTTGGAATATACGCTTTGATGAGATGATAAAAGATTTTGGGTTTATACAAAGTTTATGAGAAACTTGTATTTCCAAAGAAGTGAGTGGGAGCACTATATCATTTCTGATGAGTATATATTGTTAACATATTGTTGATCAGAAACGCTGTAGAATTTCTAGAAAGCATATAGGGTTATTTGAAAAGTGTTTTTCAATGGAAAACCTGGATTAGGCTACTTGAACAATGAGCATCAAGATCTATAAGGATAGATCAAAATGCACAATAATACTTTCAAATGAATACATGCCGTGACAAGATTTTGAAGAAGTTCAAAATAGATCGGTGAAGAAGGAGTTCTTGGTTGTGTTATAAGGTGTGAGTATTGAGTAAGACTCAAGACATGACCTCGGCAGAAGAGAGAGAATGGACGAAGGTCGTCCCCTATGATTCAGACATAGGCTCTACAGTATGCTATGCTGTGTACCGCACCTGAAGTGTGCCTTGCCATGAGTCAGTCAAGGGGTACAAGAATGATCCAGGAACGGATAACAAGACAGTGGTCAAACATATCCTTAGTAACTAGTGGACTAAGGAATTTTCTCGATTATGGAGGTGGTAAAAGAGTTCGTCGTAAAGGGTTACGCCGATGCGAACTTTGACACTAATCCGGATTATTCTGAGTAGTAAACCGGAATCGTATAGTAGAACAGTTATTTGGAATAGCTCCAAATAGAGCGTGGTAGCTGCATCTAGGAGATGACATA
This sequence comes from Triticum aestivum, assembly GCF_018294505.1. NCBI lineage: Eukaryota > Viridiplantae > Streptophyta > Magnoliopsida > Poales > Poaceae > Triticum > Triticum aestivum. The sequence goes on from NC_057801.1 coordinate 454,693,047, forward strand.
GAGATTTGTAAATCACACACGGATCTGAAAGATTCAGACCCATTGACTAATAACCTCTCTCACAAGCGAGATATGATCAAACCCCATGGGTTTTGAATTCATTACAATCACATAGTGATGTGAACTAGATTATTGACTCTAGTGCAATATGGAGACTATTGGAAATATGCCCTAGAGGCAATAATGAAATGGTTATTATTGTATTTCCTTGTTCATGATAATTGTCTATTGTTCATGCTATAATTGTATTAAATGGAAACCGTAATACATGTGTGAATACATAGACCACAACATGTCCCTAGTGAGCCTCTAGTTGACTAGCTCGTTGATCAATAGATGGTCATGGTTTCCTGACCATGGACATTGGATGTCATTGATAACGGGATCACATCATTAGGAGAATGAGGTGATGGACAAGACCTAATCCTAAGCATAGCACAAGATCGTGTAGTTCGTTTGCTAAAGCTTTTCTAATGTCAAGTATCATTTCCTTAGACCATGAGATTGTGCAACTCCCGGATACCATAGGAATGCTTTGGGTGTACCAAACGTCACAACGTAACTGGGTGGCTATAAAGGTGCACTACAGGTATCTCCGAAAGTGTCTGTTGGGTTGGCACGAATCGAGACTAGGATTTGTCACTCCGTATGACGGAGAGGTATCTCTGGGCCCACTCGGTAATGCATCATCATAATGAGCTCAATGTGACTAAGTAGTTAATCACGGGATCATGCATTACAGAACGAGTAAAGTGACTTGCCGGTAACGAGATTGAATGAGGTATTGGGATACCGACGATCGAATCTCGGGCAAGTAACGTACCGATTGACAAAGGGAATTGTATACGAGATTGCTTGAATCCTCGACATTGTGGTTCATCCGATGAGATCATCGTGGAACATGTGGGAGCCAACATGGGTATCCAGATCCCGCTATTGGTTATTGACCGAAGAACGTCTCGGTCATGTCTGCATGGTTCCCGAACCCGTAAGGTCTACACACTTAAGGTTCGGTGACGCTAGAGTTGTTATGGGAAATAATATGTGGTTACCGAAGGTTGTTCGGAGTCCCGGATGAGATCCCGGACATGACGAGGAGCTCCGGAATGGTCCGGAGGTGAAGATCGGTATATTGGACGAAGGGTATTGGAGTCCGGAATTGTTTCGGGGGTACCAGGTGATGACCAGCGTGTCCAAAAGGGGTTTCGGAGGCCCCGACAAGCGTTAGGGGGCCTTATGGGCCAAGGGGAGAGGGCACATCAGCCCACTAAGGGGATGAAAGCCCCTCCCACCCCATCTCACGTAACCAGGAGAGGTGGGGGCGCCACCCCTAGGGCAGCCGCCCCTCTCGGCTTGGGGGGCAAGTTTCCTAGGGGGTGGGGGCGCCCAAACCCATCTAGGGTTTCCCCTGTGGCCGCCGCCCCTCCCCTAGGGAACCCTAAGGCGCCTCCCCCTCCTCCCTTCCCCCTAATATAGTGAGTGAGAGAGAGGGCAGCCGCACCCTTCCCCTGGCGCAGCCCCTCCCTCCTCCAACACTTCCTCCTCCTCTGTAGTGCTTAGCGAAGCTTTGCCGGAGAACCACGAGCTCCACCACCACCATGCCATCGTGCTGCCGGAGTTCTCCCTCAACTTCTCCTCTCCCCTTGCTGGATCAAGAAGGAGGAGACGTCCCCGGGCTGTACGTGTGTTGAACACGGAGGCGCCGTCCGTTCGGCGCTAGATCGGATCTTCCGCGATTTGAATCGCCGCGAGTACGACTCCATCAACCGCGTTCTAGTAACGCTTCCGCTTAGCGATCTTCAAGGGTATGAAGTGAAGGAAATATGCCCTAGAGGCAATAATAAAGTTATTATTTATTTCCTCATATCATGATAAATGTTTATTATTCATGCTAGAATTGTATTAACCGGAAACATAATACATGTGTGAATACATAGACAAACATAGTGTCACTAGTATGCCTCTACTTGACTAGCTCGTTTATCAAAGATGGTTATGTTTCCTAGCCATGGACAAAAGAGTTGTCATTTGATTAACGGGATCACATCATTGGGAGAATGATGTGATTGACTTGACCCATTCTGTTAGCCTAGCACTTGATCGTTTAGTATGTTGCTATTGCTTTCTTCATGACTTATACAAAGTTCCTATAACGGTGAGATTGTGCAACTCCCGTTTACCGGGACTTTGTGTGCTACCAAACGTCACAATGTAACTGGGTGATTATAAAGGTGCTCTACAGGTGTCTCCAAAGGTACATGTTGAGTTGGCATAATTCGAGATTAGGTTTTGTCACTCCGATTGTCGGAGAGGTATCTCTGGGCCCTTTCGGTAATACACATCACTTAAGCCTTGCAAGCATTGTAACTAATGAGTTAGTTACAAAATGATGTATTACATAATGAGTAAAGAGACTTGCCGGTAACGAGATTGAACTAGGTATTGGATACCGACGATCGAATCTCGGGCAAGTAACATACCGATGACAAAGGGAACAACGTATGTTGCTATGCGGTTTGACCGATAAAGATCTTCCTAGAATATGTAGGAGCCAATATGAACATCCAGGTTCCACTATTGGTTATTGATCGAGAATAGTTCTAGGTCATGTCTACATAGTTCTCGAACCCGTAGGGTCCGCACACTTAACGTTACGATGACAGTTTTATTATGACTTTATAAGTTTTGATGTACCGAAGTTTGTTTGGAGTCTCGGATGTGATCACGGACATGACGAGGAGTCTCAAAATGGTCGAGACATAAAGATTGATATATTGGACGGCTATATTCGGACACCGGAAGTGTTCCGGGCGTTTTCGGAGAAAACCGGAGTGCCGGAGGGTTACCGGAACCCCCCCCCCCCCGGGAGAGTAATGGGCCTTATGGGCCTTAGTGGAGAGAGAGAGGGGCGGCCAGCATGGGCCGCGCGCCCCCTCCTCCTCTGGTCCGAATTGGACTAGGAGGGGGGCGGCGCCCCCCTCTTTCCTTCTCCCTCTCCCCCTTCCTTTCCCCCTCCTAGTAGGAGTAGGAAAGAGGGAGTCCTACTCCTACTAGGAAGAGGACTCCTCCTCCATGGCGCGCCCTCTAGGGCCGGCCGGCCTCCCCCTTGCTCCTTTATATACGGGGGTAGGGGGGCACCCTAGGACACACAAGTTGATCTACGGATCGTTCCTTAACCGTGTGCGGTGCCCCCCTCCACCATATTCCACCTCGGTCATATCGTCGCGGAGTTTAGGCGAAGCCCTGCGCCGGTAGAACATCATCATCGTCACCACGCCGTCGTGCTGACGGAACTCATCCCTGACGCTTTGCTGGATCGGAGCCCGGGGAACGTCATCGAGCTGAACGTGTGCTGAACACGGAGGTGCCGTACGTTCGGTGCTTGGATCGGTCAGATCGTGAAGACGTATGACTACATCAACCGCGTTGTCATAACACTTTCGCTGAACGGTCTACGAGGGTACGTGGACAACACTCTCCCCTCTCGTTGCTATGTCATCACCATGATCTTGCGTGTGCGTAGGAAATTTTTTGAAATTACTACGTTCCCCAATAGTGGCATCCGAGCCTAGGTTTTATGCGTTGATGTTATATGCACGAGTAGAACACAAGTGAGTTGTGGGCGATACAAGTCATACTGCTTACCAGCATGTCTTACTTTGGTTCGGCGGTATTGTTGGATGAAGCGGCCCGGACCGACATTACGCGTATGCTTACGCGAGACTGGTTCTACCGACGTGCTTTGCACACAGGTGGCTGGCGGGTGTCAGTTTCTCCAACTTTAGTTGAACCGAGTGTGGCTACGCCCGGTCCTTGCGAAGGTTAAAACAGCACTAACTTGACGAACTATCGTTGTGGTTTTGATGTGTAGGTAAGAACGGTTCTTGCTAAGCCCGTAGCAGCCACGTAAAACTTGCAACAACAAAGTAGAGGATGTCTAATTTGTTTTTGCAGGGCATGTTGTGATGTGATATGGTCAAGACGTGATGCTATATTTTATTGTATGAGATGATCATGTTTTGTAACCGAAGTTATCGGCAACTGGCAGGAGCCATATGGTTGTCGCTTTATTGTATGAAATGCAAACGCCCTGTAATTGCTTTACTTTATCACTAAGCGGTAGCGATAGTCCTAGAAGCAATAGATGGCGTAAACAACAACGATGCTACGATGGAGATCAAGGTGTCGCGCCGGTGACGATGGTGATCATGACGGTGCTTCGGAGATGGATATCACAAGCACAAGATGATGATGGCCATATCATATCAATTATATTGATTGCATGTGATGTTTATCCTTTATGCATCTTATCTTGCTTTGATTGACGGTAGCATTTTAAGATGATCTCTCACTAAAAGTTATCAAGAAGTGTTCTCCCTGAGTATGCACCGTTGCCAAAGTTCGTCGTGCCCAGACACCACGTGATGATCGGGTGTGATAAGCTCTACGTCCATCTACAACGGGTGCAAGCCAGTTTTGCACACGCAGAATACTCAGGTTATACTTGACGAGCCTAGCATATGCAGATATGGCCTCGGAACATGGAGACCGAAAGGTCGAGCGTGAATCATATAGTAGATATGATCAACATAGTGATGTTCACCATTGAAAACTACTCCATCTCACGTGATGATCGGTTATGGTTTAGATGATTTGGATCACGTGATCACTTAGATGACTAGAGAGATGTCTGTCTAAGTGGGAGTTCTTTAGTAATATGATTAATTGAACTAAAATTTATCATGAACTTAGTACCTGATAGTATTTTGCTTGTCTATGTTTGTTGTAGATAGATGGCTCGTGCTGTTGTTCCGTTGAATTTTAATGCGTTCCTTGAGAAAGCAAAGTTGAAAGATGATGGTAGCAATTACACGGACTGGGTCCATAACTTGAGGATTATCCTCATTGCTGCACAGAAGAATTACGTCCTGGAAGCACCGCTGGGTGCCAGGCCTGCTGCAGGAGCAACGCCAGATGTTGTGAATGTCTGGCAGAGCAAAGCTGATGACTACTCTATAGTTCAGTGTGCCATGCTTTACGGCTTAGAACCGGGTCTTCAACGACGTTTTGAACGTCATGGAGCATATGAGATGTTCGAGGAGTTGAAGTTAATATTTCAAGCAAATGCCCGGATTGAGAGATATGAAGTCTCCAATAAGTTCCACAGCTGCAAGATGGAGGAGAATAGTTCTGTCAGTGAGCATATACTCAAAATGTCTGGGTATAATAATCACTTGATTCAACTGGGAGTTAATCTTCCGGATGATAGCGTCATTGACAGAATTCTCCAATCACTGCCACCAAGCTACAAGAGTTTTGTGATGAACTATAATATGCAAGGGATGAACAAGACGATTCCCAAGCTCTTCGCAATGCAAAAGGCTGCGGAGGTAGAAATCAAGAAGGAGCATCAAGTGTTGATGGTCAACAAGACCACTAGTTTCAAGAAAAAGGGCAAAGGGAAGAAGAAGGGGAACTTCAAGAAGAACAACAAGCAAGTTGCTGCTCAAGAGAAGAAACCCAAGTCTGGACCTAAGCCTGAGACTGAGTGCTTCTACTGCAAGCAGACTAGACACTGGAAGCGGAACTGCCCCAAGTATTTGGCGGATAAGAAGGATGGCAAGGTGAACAAAGGTATATGTGATATACATGTTATTGATGTGTACCTTACTAGAGCTCGCAGTAGCACCTGGGTATTTGATACTGGTTCTATTGCTAACATTTGCAACTCGAAACAGGGACTACGGAATAAGCGAGCACTGGCAAAGGACGAGGTGAAGATGCGCGTGGGAAACGGTTCCAAAGTCGATGTGATCGCGGTTGGCACGCTACCTCTACATCTACCTTCGGGATTAGTTTTAGACCTGAATAATTGTTATTTGGTGCCAGCGTTGAGCATGAACATTATATCTGGATCTTGTTTGATGTGAGACGGTTATTCATTTAAATCAGAGAATAATGGTTGTTCTATTTATATGAGTAATATCTTTTATGGTCATGCACCCTTGAAGAGTGGTCTATTTTTATTGAATCTCGATAGTAGTGATACACATATTCATAATGTCGAAGCCAAAAGATGCAGAGTTGATAATGATAGTGCAACTTATTTGTGGCACTGCCATTTAGGTCATATCGGTGTAAAGCGCATGTAGAAACTCCATACTGATGGACTTTTGGAATCACTTGATTATGAATCACTTGGTACTTGCGAATCGTGCCTCATGGGCAAGATGACTAAAACACCGTTCTCCGGTACTATGGAGAGAGCAACAGATTTGTTGGAAATCATACATACAGATGTATGTGGTCCGATGAATATTGAAGCTCGTGGAGAATATCCTTATTTTCTCACCTTCACAGATGATTTGAGCAGATATGGGTATATCTACTTAATGAAACACAAGTCTGAAACATTTGAAAAGTTCAAAGAATTTCAGAGTGAAGTGGAAAATCATCGTAACAAGAAAATAAAGTTTCTACGATCTGATCGTGGAGGAGAATATTTGAGTTACGAGTTTGGTTTACATTTGAAACAACGTGGAATAGTTTCGCAACTCATGCCACCCGGAACACCACAACGAAATGGTGTGTCCGAACGTCATAATCGTACTTTACTAGATATGGTGCGATCTATGATGTCTCTTACTAATTTACCGCTATCGTTCTGGGGTTATGCTTTAGAGACGGCCGCATTCATGTTGAATAGGGCACCATCAAAATCCATTGAGACGATGCCTTATGAACTGTGGTTTGGCAAGAAACCAAAGTTGTCGTTTCTTAAAGTTTGGGGCTGCGATGCTTATGTGGAGAAACTTCAACCAGATAAGCTCGAACCTAAATCGGAGAAATGTGTCTTCATAGGATACCCAAAAGAGACTGTTGGGTACACCTTCTATCACAGATCTGAAGGCAAAACATTCGTTGCTAAGAATGGATCCTTTCTAGAGAAATAGTTTCTCTCGAAAGAAGTAAGTGGGAGGAAAGTAGAACTTGATGAGATTACTGTATCTACTCCCTTATTGGAAAATAGTTCATCACAGAAATCGGTTTCTATGACACCTACACCAATTAGTGAGGAAGCTAATGATATTGATCATGAAACTTCAGATCAAGTTTCTACTGAACCTCGTAGGTCTACCAGAGTAAAATCCGCACCAGAGTGGTACGGTAATCCTATTCTGGAAGTCATGTTACTTGACCATGATGAACCTACGAACTATGAGGAAGCGATGATGAGCCCAGATTCCGCAAAATGGCTAGAAGCCATGAAATCTGAGATGGGATCCATGTATGAGAACAAAGTATGGACTTTGATTGACTTGCCCGATGATCGGCAAGCCATTGAAAATAAATGAATCTTTAAGAAGAAGACTGACGCTGACGGTAATGTAACTGTCTATAAAGCTCGACTTGTTGCGAGAGGTTTTCGACAAGTTGAAGGGGTTGACTACGATGAGACCTTCTCACCCGTAGCGATGTTTAAGTCTGTCCAAATCATGCTAGCGATTGCCGCATTTTATGATTATGAAATATGGCAGATGGATGTCAAAACTGCATTCCTGAATGGATTTCTGGAAGAAGAGTTGTCTATGATGCAACCGGAAGGTTTTGTCGATCCTAAGGGAGCTAACAAAGTGTGAAAGCTCCAGCGGTCAATCTATGGTCTGGTGCAAGCCTCTCGGAGTTGGAATAAACGCTTTGATAGTGTGATCAAAGCATATGGTTTTATACAGACTTTTGGAGAAGCATGTATTTAACTGTAGCATTTCTAATATTATATGTGGACGACATATTGTTGATTGGAAATGATATAGAATTTCTGGATAGCATAAAAGGATACTTGAATAAAAGTTTTTCAATGAAAGACCTCGGTGAAGCTGCTTACATATTGGGCATCAAGATCTATAGAGATAGATCAAGACGCTTGATTGGACTTTCATAGTGCACGTACCTTGATAAAGTGTTGAAAAGGTTCAATATGGATCAGGCAAAGAAAGGGTTCTTGCCTGTATTACAAGATATAAAATTGAGTCAGACTCAATGCCCGATCACTGCAGAAGATAGAGAGAAAATGAAAGGAGTTCCCTATGCTTCAGCCATAGGCTCTATCATGTATGCAATGTTGTGTACCAGACCTGATGTGTGCCTTGCTATTAGTTTGGCAGGAAGGTACCAAAGTAATCCAGGAGTGGATCACTGGACAACGGTCAAGAACATCCTGAAATACCTGAAAAGGACTAAGGATATGTTTCTCGTATATGGAGGTGACAAAGAGCTAGTTGTAAACGGTTACGTCGATGCAAGCTTTGACACTGATCCGGACGATTCTAAATCGCAAACCGGATATGTATTTTTATTAAACGGTGGAGGTGTAAGTTGGTGTAGTTCTAAACAAAGCGTCGTGGCGGGATCTACATGTGAAGCGGAGTACATAGCTGCTTCGGAAGAAGCAAATGAAGGAGTCTGGATGAAGGAGTTCATTTCCGATCTAGGTGTTATACATAGTGCATCGGGACCAATGAAGATCTTCTGTGACAATACTGGTGCAATTGCCTTGGCAAAGGAATCCAGATTTCACAAGAGGACCAAGCACATCAAGAGACGCTTCAATTCCATCCGGGACCAAGTCCAAGTGGGAGACATAGAAATTTGCAAGATACATAAGGATCTGAATGTTGCAGACCCGTTGACTAAGCCTCTCTCACGAGCAAAACATGATCAACACCAAGACTCCATGGGTGTTAGAATCATTACTATGTAATCTAGATTATTGACTCTAGTGCAAGTGGGAGACTGAAGGAAATATGCACTAGAGGCAATAATAAAGTTATTATTTATTTCCTCATATCATGATAAATGTTTATTATTCATGCTAGAATTGTATTAACCGGAAACATAATACATGTGTGAATACATAGACAAACATAGTGTCACTAGTATGCCTCTACTTGACTAGCTCGTTTATCAAAGATGGTTATGTTTCCTAGCCATGGACAAAAGAGTTGTCATTTGATTAACGGGATCACATCATTGGGAGAATGATGTGATTGACTTGACCCATTCTGTTAGCCTAGCACTTGATCGTTTAGTATGTTGTTATTGCTTTCTTCAAGACTTATACAAAGTTCCTACAACTATGAGATTGTGCAACTCCCGTTTACCAGAGGAACACTTTGTGTGCTACCAAACGTCACAACGTAACTGGGTGATTATAAAGGTGCTCTACAGGTGTCTCCAAAGGTACATGTTGAGTTGGCATAATTCGAGATTAGGTTTTGTCACTCCGATTGTCGGAGAGGTATCTCTGGGCCCTCTCGGTAATACACATCACTTGAGCCTTGCAAGCATTGTAACTAATGAGTTAGTTACGAAATGATGTATTACGGAACGAGTAAAGAGACTTGCCCGTAACGAGATTGAATTAGGTATTGGATACCGACGATCGAATCTCGGGCAAGTAACATACCGATGACAAAGGGAATAACGTATGTTGTTATGCGGTTTGACCGATAAAGATCTTCATAGAATATGTAGGAGCCAATATGAACATCCAGGTTCCACTATTGGTTATTGATCGAGAATAGTTCTAGGTCATGTCTACATAGTTCTCAAACCCGTAGGGTCCGCACGCTTAACGTTACGATGACAGTTTTATTATGAGTTTATAAGTTTTGATGTACCAAAGTTTGTTTGGAGTCCCGGATGTGATCACGGACATGACGAGGAGTCTCGAAATGGTCGAGACATAAAGATTGATATATTGGACGGCTATATTCGGACACCGGAAGTGTTCCGGGCGTTTTCGGAGAAAACCGGAGTGCCGGAGGGTTACCGGACCCCCCCCCCGGGAGAGTAATGGGCCTTATGGGCCTTAGTGGAGAGAGAGAGGGGCGGCCAGCATGGGCCGCGTGCCCCCTCCCCCTCTGGTCCGAATTGGACTAGGAGGGGGGGCGGCGCCCCCCTCTTTCCTTCTCCCTCTCCCCCTTCCTTTCCCCCTCCTAGTAGGAGTAGGAAAGAGGGAGTCTATTCCTACTAGGAGGAGGACTCCTCCTCCTTGGCGCGCCCTCTAGGGCCGGCTGGCCTCCCCTCTTGCTCCTTTATATACGGGGGCAGGGGGGCACCCTAGGACACACAAGTTGATCTACGGATCGTTCCTTAGCCGTGTGCGGTGCCCCCCTCCACCATATTCCACCTCGGTCATATCGTCGCGGAGTTTAGGCGAAGCCCTGCGCCGGTAGAACATCATCATAGTCACCACGCCATCGTGCTGACGGAACTCATCCCTGACGCTTTGCTGGATCGGAGCCCGGGGAACGTCATCGAGCTGAACGTGTGCTGAACACGGAGGTGCCGTACGTTCGGTGCTTGGATCGGTCGGATCGTGAAGACGTACGACTACATCAACCGCGTTGTCATAACGCTTCCGCTTAACGGTCTACGAGGGTACGTGGACAATACTCTCCCCTCTCGTTGCTATGTCATCACCATGATCTTGCGTGTGCGTAGGAATTTTTTTGAAATTACTACGTTCCCCAACATGAAGATGCTCATCCTCTCCCTCTCTTGTTGCTAGAATCTCCATAGATTGATCTTGGTGATGCGTAGAAAATTTTGAATTTCTGCTATGTTCCCCAACACATGGGTGGATCCCTTACACGAGAGGAAGCTGGAGGGATGCGAGTTCTGTATGTGCTTCTTCTTCCACATCCACTAACCTCCTCCCTAATCTCCTTTCTTCTTTCTCCCCTCATATCAACACAATGAAGATGCACGTCGATGTTACAGTTCCATTCAGGCAATCTGTTCGTAGTTTCGTTGGACATACATGCTCAATTTTGTGTTCATGCTTGAAGCTATTTTGTACGAACTTTGTTAGATTCGTCATGCACGATCGATAGTTTGAAACTTTCTTGACCAACAACCTAATATCGCAGTTCCTCACGACATTCATGTTGCATTTTTTGTTTCGTCGATTCTACTGCTCCAACGCCGTAATTACGCGCACAGTGTATTTCTTCTCCTCTGTCCTCTATCTCAGAGCCATCCTGTTCGTCCCTTTCAACGCCGGCGCCGTTCCTCTTGACCTCCTTGCCCACATCCTACTACACTTGAGTCGTCATCGGCGTATGTCATCTCGGCCTCTCTCTCTCTCTCTCTCTCTCTCTCTCGTCCTACTGCACTGATGCTGCCATGGCGCGAGCACTACATTTCTCCTCCTCTGTACACTATCTTTGTGCGGACTTTCTCTGCGGCGACGAGGCTAGCAACTAGTTCGCCGCACCGCCGACGGGGTCGCTCGCGCACGACTCTGTGCATGTCGTGTCGGACGCGGCGCCACGACCACCGTCCACCGCAATCGCCATGGTTAGACACGCACTGCATTTCTCCTCCCTCATCCTCTGCCCTAGCGCTCCTCCGCGTAGACTTCTCTTCGGCGGCGACGCTAGCAACTAGTTCGTCGCGGCGCCGACAAGAACGCTCGCCGGAGACTCCGTGCTCATCGTGTCGGACGCGGCACTGCTGTCACCGCCCAGTGCAGTTGCGAGGCACAATGCATGTTAAATGTAAGTCTTAGCTCTTAATCATATACCACTATACAACCAAACACCATGTAGTTGCATGAGCCGAGCCAGTTCAGGCAACCAAACACCATTCGAAAGCTATCCCCTAATGCGAGAGAACTAGATGTGGACAACCAAACAATGCGCAGATGTTGCATTACAGTCTGCATTTGCTCAACCAGCCTTCACTAAGTCAGGCTGGCTAAGCCAGGGCCGGCTGCTACGGCTGCCAAACACGCCTTGAGTGGCCCGACATCGAAACTTCAAATTCTGGAGGGCAAAAGCGCGACATAACCTTGTGCACTGCAGGCGCGGACGTGGTGACCGGTGAGAGCATCTCTAGTCGTTGTGCCCCCTAGGGACGATTTTTGCGCCGGATGAAGATTTGTTGGCGCTAATATTGCTTTTGGGCGGCGGCGGTGGTGGGGGGGGGGGAGTTTCCCACTAGTTGGAGGCCCCAGGCGCGCCGCGATCCGCGACGCACGCTCGCCCGCCGTGCCCGGTCGCTCGCCCGCCGTGCCCGGTCGCTCGCCCGCCTGGCTGCCCCCCTAAGCTGTGACTACAAGTTCCGGCGCCGTCCTCCGAGTCGAGGCAAACTGCTCGTACGCGTCGGTCGTGGCGCCCTCGCCGTCTCCCGTGGCGGGCGGGCCTCCGCCCCCGCAAGACACTCCTTCATCACGCGGTCAGCCTCCCCCGTGGTCCGCTTCAAGGAACGGTGGCTCCTGTCTCCCGTCAGCCGCCTGTGGTGCTCAACACCGTCGTCGTGCCGGCCGTCGCGTCGAAGGAATTTGCAGCCGTGGGGAACTCACAGAGTAGATGGGAAGCTTGGCCGCCCTCCAAAGGAGCGTCTTGTGGGAAAGCTCGCGTCCGTCGGACGCTCGTTGGAATGCCACTTTTGATCCAAGCCGCGCGTGCGCCCGATCCGACTTGCCGCTCGCCGCCGAGCTCGCCCGTGCCTGCGCCGCACCCGCGCACCGCGAGCTCGCCCGTGTCGGTGCCGTGCTAGCGCCCACCGCGCG